>NC_088782.1:33285227-33588257 GCF_958450345.1 Calliphora vicina | reverse complement strand
TTGGAATATTTGCTCTTTCTAATCTATACTAAACCAAATAGCTTTAAGATGTGTTCTTTTTATTTCATTTTTAAATATATCATGATGTCATCCTTTAAAAAAGACGGAAAAATGGAAAAAGCTTCTACTGATTCTGGGAGCAGTAAGAGCATTATTACGAAGTCTCTGCCTGTATAAAAATTCCTCTGGTTTTAGCACACGAAAATTCTGTAGCGAATCACTCTCTGCGTTTTTATTATACGACCAAAATCAGAATTCTGTGTCTTATAATCTGAATCCTATTTCCCTTTTTGGATTATTGCAAAATTGTTTGTGTTCACTCCTAGAATAAAAAAACTTCCAAACGTTTTTTCTGACATTGACTTTATACTTTCGAAATACCGAATGAATCGTTTGGTTTATTTTCGTAGAAACATTGTGCAGCCGTTCGTGAAGCATTGTAATGTTCGAAAAACTAAAATTTTTCATAAAAAATGTTTCTAAATAGTTAACATTAAGATAAATCAAAAAAATTAACTTTAAACTGATGGCACTCTTGCTTACAAAACATTTTCTATATCTATCATCTCAAACATTTCAATCCCGAACACAGTATGATGAAAATATTGCTGATAATCTGCCTCCAGTTTTAAAATCCCTTTCTCTAGTTCGACTTTACAATATTATGGCGGTATTTTTCAAACAAGAAATCATTAATATTTGTTTTGTTTTTTTTTTAGAATGTAATTATTAGTTTGAGTATGGATTAGTTTTTTTATCGGAAGACTTTTAATGTCATCATTGTTTTATCTGTTCCTGTCCCTTGTTGTAGTATATGGTCAACTCACCTAACTTTCGGAGGATTAAAAAATCACCACTACTTTGCTCTATCTACATTTTCTTAATCAGCATCTTTGGGAGCAAAAACATACACAAACTAGTAGCACCACAAAACGATCATGCGCATCGGTGAACTCCCAAAAGAAACCGAACAATGGAAACGGCCAAAGAACAAAGATATCCACTTTATTAACTACTTGAGATTAGGACTGATAAAGAGATAATCCCTCAAAAGCAACAGCAAGAAGAAATGCTTGCATACAAAATTTATTTTTGGGAGAAAATTCAGTAGCTATGCACGTGTAACAGGCATAACCTCCCCAAAATACAAACAAACAAGCATAAATTTTCTCTAAATAGTTACTTACTCTCTTTTACAGTGTTAAAAAATATTTTTGGGTGAGTGTAATAGATCACAGGTAAATATATATGTATGTTTGTATGTCAGAGTTATGTCAAGGGATGATAATGATAATAATAAAAATAATGATTGGATGTAAAGCAAGCACTCGTATAGAGGTGATGGGTCGGGTCGGTTCGTTTCTTTTCTTCTCTGTGTTTGTTATTGTGTGTTTCGTATTATTATACGAAAATGAGGTGAGATCAATAGCCGGCTTATCTCAGTTGAAAAAGAGCCGACATGTATTTTCTTTTGTAATTTCAAATTCCATTACATGCCTTTACAATGATCAAAGCGCAAAAGTCTTAAACGCGAAATAGATCACTTGCCGTATTAAAATGTTGTAACATCAGGAGGGGCCGTTCTATTCTGTTCCATAATCATTGAAGCGAATTTTTAATCCAAATTGGTATTGGCTTTCATTAAATATTAAATATATTCCTTTTGTTTTCTATTCATTTGATAAAAGAATACCGCCATTATAGAGGGTAGAGTGCGAGATTAGAGTGCGTACTCCACTCCTCTGTTGCCTGTTGCAAGAAGAGGAGTAGGCTTCATCGTCATCACCATCATTGACACTCATATCTCTGGCACTTTTACAAAAGATTAGTGTGAAGTTGTAACTTTTTATTTGTGAGAATTTTACGCTTTTCACAAATAATTGATACTTTTTTTTTTGTTTAAGATTGAAGTTTTTTTCTTTGTTATGCTTAACGAATTTTTTTTATGCTACTGTACTGTAATAAGATTTCTTAATAGTTGTATTAAGTTTTTATTTCGGAAGATTTGAATTGCGTTTGATGATGCCGTTGGAGGGGATTTTGGAGTGAAATGTTAATTATTTTACAGGACAAATACTCATTTCGAGTTTTGAATGGACTTAAATTGAGAGTTTCTTAGAACCTTCCTTGTCCTCGGAAATGACAGTGCTGTTTGCAATGCCAATAATAAGCTTTACGGCAATAAACTTTTCCAGTAAACGGAACGTCTACACAGTGAAAACAGATTCGTGATAGCAACCGAATTTGTTGCCAATCTAATGATTCTGCATTAGTGATCGAATTTTACAGTTGTGGCTACAAAATTTTAGAATGGGTAAAAAAAGTTTGGTTGCTTCAACTGAAATTCTTCTTATATCTCTATATGGGAGGGAGGACCTAGTAGCTTCTTCTTTGAATTGGTTACATGTGATGATTTGTTCTCTTTTGTAACTCTATGCCAGTTCCTCAATTCGTTCGATAAAATCAAATTATCGCCATCATCGTACACAGAAAAAATTATATTTCAATTCAAACATTTACAACATATTGAACTGGTTTCAATTATTTCATAATTGAATCAAATATTCATGTGCTTAAAAACAAACTTTTCTGATATTTTCTATTGAAGTTTGAGTTTTAAATTTGATAATTTTGACAATAGAATATAAAATTTTCGTTATTGGATGAAATTTAAATACAAAAATTATTGAATAGATAATTTTTGTATTTAAATTTCAACCAATAGCGAAAATTGTATATTCAATTGTCAAAATTATCAAATTCAAAACTCAAATCAATAGAAAATATCAGAAAATTTTGGTTTTAAGCACATGAATACTTGATTCAATTATGAAGTAATTGAAACCAGTTCAATATGTGATAAATGTTTGAATTGAAATATAATTTTTTCTGTGTAATGGTTGTCATAACTTCTGCTTTTATGGATTCTCATTAGAGCATTTGGCAAAGATTTTACATGGCCCTCAGGATTTATTTCAATTCTGATTTGGAAGTCCTTTTCGCTCTTTAAAAACTCCATTTAACGACCACATACGATTTTCCGAATCTGCTCGCTGCAGTATTAATCCTGGTTCCCTGCTTCAAACAGTGAAGTTTACTAGTACTGTTAAGGAAAACAAATATGAAGTCTGGTAAGATACATCGTCACCTGCAAAGATGCATATGTGTAAGTTATAGAATTTATTTTATTTTACCATTTGAGAGCCTTATTCATGATCTATTTCATTAACAATATGAAAATGTTTTCGGATTCTTCTGAAAAGTTATTAAAACTTTGAATAAGCTGCGTCATTTAGTTTGTGTTTGACAGCCATTGATAGCAGACTACCGCTTGACTTGAGGAGAAAATGGTAATTTTAGATATACTACCCTTACTGACTCGATTTAGGACCTTCCAGAATTCAACCGTTAGGTCATCATTCTGGCCTTCAATTAGTGATAAGATCCTGCTGTTACGTGTTTCAGACGCTTCTGGGAAATATCCTATGAATTTCTCAGTCTTAGGCACCTCATCTTCCGATACAACCTTTATCGCAGCATCTTGCCAAGATTTCAGCGTGGGGACATGTTCCTTGGTCCATTTTGCTGAATCGCTGCCTTTGCAGTTGAAAACAAGCCAGCCAGTTTTAAAAGAGCAGCCTGCAAATTGCGCTTCTATAGAGCCTTTTTTCATCTCCACAATTTTGTCCAGGACTGCTGCCTGTATAAGCTTCAACTTGTCATCGGACCATATCGTATTCGGGAAGTCTGATGGTATTACTCCCAGCCTTACAATTTGAGCCACATCACTATACGAGGGTGGAGGTGTTTTTATTGTGTTTGTGCTTTTGGTAGGATGTGCACCATCTGCAGTTGCACTAGCTACTCTCTTAGTTTAGTTTTTCGGGAGTTGACCCGTCTGACCTGCATCTCTTCATGGGGATCTTAAGATCACGCAGCTCGTTGCGAACTTCCTTCATCGGCTTTAGGCACATTATTTTTGACTCCTCGATGTTCATGCCTTGCTCAATATATAGCCTAAGACGTTTTCGTGCAGCCCCACATAATTTTGGTCAATTAATTCACTTTTAGTCTGGTGCTCAGTAGCAATAGTATCTGCGGATGTAGAGGTTTGCGTGTTTGGCGTTGAATTCAGTAACGCGTCTACTTCATCCGTTGGGATAGATACCCTAGTCGATTCGGGACATAAGTCCCCCAATACCAAGTTATCATCCATTTCTTCCATAGGAGTATTAGGAACATGAGATCCTTCTACGGGTTCAGTTAGGTCCATAGCGACCTGTTCTGATTTTTCTAAGTTTATTTTGGAGTTTAATTTGTTGTCCATCTGAAAAGATATAAAATTAATGGGGAAAGAACAGAACATCATGCAGCAGAGCCCTGCTGCATGATGTTCTGCTGCTTGCCCTGCTGCTTGCCTCCAGATTGTGCGAGAGATTGTGGAAGCCATAAACATATCATATGGCTCCATGCATGGTTTCGATTTTGAATGATCACTTGTGTATGAGAAAGTTCTCCGCGTTTGCTCACAATTGATCACAAACGCAATCGTGTGACAACTTCACAGGATTATTTGGCGTTGTTCAACCGCAATATGTGTTTTTTAACCGTGGATCAATGGATCACACCAGAGACCAAAAAACACTCAAAACAGTGGGTTTTTCGGGATGAATCGAATGAATGCACCTTGAAAAGAGTAAAACAATCAATGGTAAAACAATTGGGTCGATTTAATAAGGATTTAAAGAAGAAAAAAGTTCTTTTTCATCAGGACAATACAAGGGTACACACTAGGGTGGCCCTTAATAAACGAAAGTTGGATTTTGGCCATTCTGGTGAACATTAGTAAAAAGGGTTGGGGATAAGGGTTAACGTTTTCCGATTTTATTAAAAGTTCCAGAGTATATTTAGAATTATCTGGACTATAATATTCTGAATAAGTTTTGCTTAAAATTCATAAAAGTAAGGAAATAGAGCTCATTCGCCTAAAAATTGCCAAATAATTGGTTTTTCTCGAAAATTTCAAAATTTAAATCGCAGGTACGGAAAAACTATAAGAGATATTTTCATAATTTTTTCACATTTTTATTCCCTATTATATTCTTAATAAATCCCAATGAGATGATCAACAAATTCTGAAATTTCTTTAACAAAATTTGAAAATGGAGTTTTGAAACTGCCGTTAAAAAAAATATTTTTTTGTTCATACCTAAGAATAGGTTAGCGGTATCCTACGAAGACAAAAAATCATATACAAGTAAATATGGACATATTTTAAGTAAAAATGAGCTTTAATTTTAATATTTATCAAAATATGTTAATTTTGTTCCTACCTTTCTTATTCTAGTTGCCTGAGACACGTTAATGGCCTGGCGAATTTTTAATAACTTTAACATTTTTTGACCAATTTCGGTTTTTTATGTCTCATTAGAACGACAATTACGTACACATTTCGATTCTTTTAAATTAAATTGCAAAAGTAATTTTTTAATGGCAAAACTTTTACAAAAACTGAAAAAAATGCATTTTTTCCCCTTGTAAATGCATCTCAAAACTTCAGAAGGCTTGCGGCACCGATTTACCTAAAATTTTGGAGGGTGAGAATGGCCAAAATCCAACTTTCGTTTATTAAGGGCCACCCTAGTACACACATGTGCCGTTTTCTTGTTAAAAATCCATGAATTAGGCTTCGAATTCCTCCTTCATCATTTCTTGTTTCCTAACCTGAAGAAATGGCTGGGCGGAAAGAGATTTGACTCCAACGATGAAATCCTCTCACAATCAAATACATATTTTGATGACCTCGTCAAATCTTATTTTTTGGAAGGGATAAAGCAATTGGAGAAGCGGTGGACAAAGTGTATAGAGCTCAAAGGAGACTATGTTAAAAAATAAAGTAAGTTTTATCCAAAATCTTATTGACCCGCCCTCTTATGTCTATAACTTTGCTGTCACAACTGAAAGATTATAAAAATACCAAAAAATCAATATGTAAAAAAATTCGAAAAAGTACCTTTTTTTCTGCGGCTCCTCAAATTTGTTTTCTCTATGAACTTTAACATTTTTTTAATAAAACATTAAAGAATTAATTTTAGATAGATAAGAATAAATAACTTTTTGCAAATTCATCTTGAGTTAACATCTTGTCCAGCAGATATGTGGTCATATCTAAATCTTTTGGGAACAAAGAATAAATATAAATTTAAACTTTGTTGAATTTGAAAACAGCCTTATCTATATGAAACTGATCATGACACGTTTTAGCTTTTAATGAATATTTATTACAACTCATAGATAAATATTAATTCATATGGAATATAAATAATTTTTTAAACTACAATAAGAAATCCTCGAAATGATATTAAAATTTTCTCACCAATTATATCTTTTTTTACCAAGAAAATCCAAAAATAACTCTCAATGTCTTAATCACTACAAATCCCTTTCAAGAAACCAACAAAAAAAAATAAACCTTTTGATAACTCTTTTTCGTCAATCTCTTGAAATTAACACTAAATGTCAAACTGTTGGACATTAAATCGTATGACAGATGAAGACATCCGACACAACCAGAAAACGGAAATTTAATTTTAAACACAATTCTAACACTGTTTCTCGTTTTATCTCGGCGATAAAAACGAAATAAAATACAATGAAACACTTAATGCATTTTGGTAATTCCATTACCAAAATCGTAAAATTTGGACCAAAAAAAAAAGACAACATTGTGTAACAATTTATTTTTAAGAGTGTTAAAACTTGGTCAAATTGATTTTTGGGCTAAAAGCGAATGATAGTGTTAAGGTGAGATGAATGAGTCAGTAAATGAATGAATTTTAAAACAGAGCGGCTACGATCAAAGCTGGTTTATAATGTTTTAGTTTTCACCAAAAAAAAAACGGAGACATGTTATTTGAAAGCCAAGTCCAGTAGTCAAGAAAATAAATTACTGCTACTGATAAGACATCCATTATAAACAAAGCACGATGTTTTTTAAAATGTTTGATTTCTTTTAAATGTAAGTCTCAATATTGATGACTTCTATTTTGTTAAATTGACGGCCTTCATATCAAAATCCAATCCAATTCACTTTTAAAAAAGCCGCCTTTCTTTTTCCATTTCATTCCGTGGTAGAGAAGTAAGAGGAAGTGAGTGAAATGATATCATTTTAACGTCTTTTATACATATTTGTCATAAAATTATGTTCTTTAAACAAAAATATTTACTTGGAAAACTAACGCTAAATCTGGTAGGAATGCGTTTATTTGTTTAATATTAATTTTAGCGCAAATATTATAAATAACTTAGTTTTGCTTTAGTTTAGTTTTCAAGCGAAAAATGAAATTAATTTATTAGTTTAATACATAGTTTGTAATATTAAGACTAAAAACGCCTACTGTTTCTAGTGATAATAAATAAAAAAATGTTGTTGGCAGAAGATAAATATGTAAACGTTTTAGTATATTTAGGTGATAATGTCGTCATTGTAGCAACTACTTACTGATTTAGTTTGAGATTTAATTTAAACGATTCCGCAATGTTTATTTACGTAGTATTATTAAATTTGGAAATCAACATAATATTATTTATTTGAACACCTTCAGAAGTGTCTGAAGGTGACGTCACGAAAATAATTTTGAATTGATGTATTATGTAAAATACAAAAAAAAGACAGAATTTGACGAATTTTAAGATGTTTGGTGAGAAATATAGGTACAAACAGAGAGTATTTGTGGAAAATTTAAGCCAACTAGATCCTATCGGCATAGCTAGATCGTTTTGGAATTAGGATATGTATATTTTTTGGTTATACCACCAATATTTCGATCTTTCCATCTTTTCTTTTGGTGGGTATAACAAATATATGCTGATGGAAATAGCAAGATCGACTTTAAGTTTCATAAGGACCCAAAATATTTATAAGATATGGGGTCTACAACCAATATTCGAATAATCAAATACTCGAATAAATTTATTTTTAAGCTAAAATTTTTAAAAAAGTATTTTATATGAATATAAATAAAAATAGGGAAAAAATTTCAAATAAACAAATTTATAATGTTAAACAGAGATGTTCAGCATTGAAAATGTCTACATTTATTAAGATCTCAAGATCACAACATTATCAAACTTAACTAAAACACGGAAACTTTGAAATTTCAGTTGTTGTTAAATAAATAAATACTCCCGAAATAAATATCAAGATAAGTTTCATACAATAATATATTACTTGACCAATAGAGTGTCCCAAAACATTTTTTTTTGGAATTTCGGAACGCATACCCTCTAATTTTTTTTATATATATAAAACTATAGCTAAATATGAAATTTTGTCTTTCTATCATGATTGCAACCCGTGCCGACTTGCGATTTAGTTTTGTGGTGCATTTACAAGGGGAAAAAATAAAATTTTTTCAGTTTTTGTAAAAATTTTGCCATTACATTATTACTTTTGCAATTTAATTTAAAAGAATCGATATGTGTACGCAATTATCATTCTAATAAGACATAAAACACAAAAATTGGATAAAAAATGTTAAAGTTATTAAAAAATCGCCAGGCCATTAACGTGTCTCAGGCCACTAAACAAGAAACGTATGAACAAAATTAACATATTTTGAGAAATATTAAAATAAGAGCTTATTTTTATTTAAAATATATACATATTTACTTGTATATGAGTTTGTGTCTTCGTAGGATACCGTTAACCTATTCCCAGGTATGACCAACAAAAATTATTTTTTTTAACGGCAGTTTCATAAGTCCAATTTCAAATTTTTAAAAATTTTGTTAAACAAATTTCAGAATTTTTTGATCATCACTTGGGGATTTATTGTCAACATAATAGGGAATAAAAATGTGAATAAATTATGTCAATACCTCCTATAGTTTATCCGTACCTGCGATTTAAATTTTGCGATTTTCGAGAAAAACTAATTTTTTGGCCATATTTTGGCGAATGAGCCGAATTTCCTTACCTTAAATCGAGAAGGTCAAAAGTCAAATTTTTCATGGAAAAATAGCGAAATGTTATATATTTTTGGTCCGATTTTGATGAAACTTAAGAAAACTATAACATGAAGTCTAGTCTTTATAATACCAGCACAAAAATTAAAATTAACCCTTAATATCACTTGGAGTTAAAATTACCCCAAACTTCTAAAACCATTAAAAAATAGTCAATTTCAATAGTGCTGATGAAAATTTGATTTTTATAGGAAACAAACTTTAAAATACTGTGTTGTGTATTAGAAAATAGTATTACGAAGCCATTTTGAAAAATGTTCACAATTTTGTTCAATTTTGACAACACATTTTTCAAACGGCAAAATATTGTATTTATACCAGATTTTTGCTTTAATAACGTAATTAATATTTTATTGAGGATTTTTGAACAACAAAATGGATTTTAACCCTTTAGTGTACTTTTGATTTATTAAATTTAAAAAATAATTTTAATGATTGAGTTTATTTAACTCTGAAAAACATTAAAGTTAGCACCATTCATATCGAATGTGTTTTTCGTGATTTTAAAAGTTGAGTGTCTTTTTAACCCCAAGTGCTATAAGGGTTAATTTTAATTTTTGTACTGTTATTATAAATACTAGACATCATGTTATACTTTTCTTGAGTTTCATCAAAATCGGACCAAAAATATATAACATTTCGCTATTTTTCCATGAGAAATTCCAAATATTGAAAAATTTGACATTTGACCTTCTCGATTTAAGGGTTGACGTTTTCCGATTTTAGTAAAACTTTCAGACTATATTTAAAATTACATGGACTATAATATTCTGAATAGCTTTTACTTAAAAATCATAACAGTAAGGAAATTCGGCTCATTCGCCAAAATATGGCCAAAAAATTAGTTTTTCTCGAAAATCGCAAAATTTAAATCGCAGGTACGGAAAAACTATAGGAGGTATTGACATAATTTTTTCACATTTTTATTCCCTATTATGTTGGCAATAAATCCCCAAGTGATGATCAAAAAATTCTGAAATTTGTTTAACAAAATTTTTAAAAATTTGAAAATGGAGTTTTGAAACTGCCGTTAAAAAATATTTTTTTTTGGTTATACTTGCGAATAGGTTAACTGTATTCTATGAAGATAAAAACACATATAAAAGTAAATATTGATATATTTTAAGTATGAATAAACTTTTGTTTTAATATTTATTATTAATATGTTAATTTTGTTCATAAATGTCTTGTTCTAGTGGCCTGAGACAAGTTAATGGCCTGGCGATTTTTTAATAACTTTAACATTTTTTAACCCATTTTTGTTTTTTATATCTCATTAGAACGACAATTACGTACACATTTCGATTCTTTTAAATTAAATTTAAAAAATAATTACTTAATAGCAACATTTAAAAAAAAAACTTAAAAAAATGCATTTTTTCCCTTGTAAATGCACCTCAAAACTAAATCGAAAGTCGGCACGGGTTGCCCTTCTTAGAACAAGCTAAAATTTTTTTGGTGATATTTTAAGTCATTACAAAAGTTTTCAGGGGATACCGTATCAACATTTCAAAAAAATTAATTCTAAGGGACACTCTAACCTACATATATTGAAGACCTCGACAAATCTTATTTTTTGGAAGGGATAATTAACATGGTGATCATTAATTATAGTTATCTTCCCAAAAAGCTCAATATTTATTGAGTTATTTAGACTTAATAACAGATTATTCTATAAAAATTAATATTTACCCAGTTGTATTGGGAAATATTAAACTTTTTAAATATTTTGGTGAACTGCCATAACGGAAACTAGAATTATACAATAAATTAAAATTTTCTACAGTCCTTTTTGAAAATAATCATAAATAAGTTTTACATAGTGATGGTTTCTTTTGAAATTTTGTTGGTTTTCTCAGTAACCATATAAATTTGGAAACTCTTATCAGATTGTTTAATAAGCACCATTTTAACAGAACAAAAATCTAATGTTTGAACATCTAATCTAATGCCACAGATAAATTAAACTAAATAAGAAATAAAACAAATTAGTCACTCTAAAAAAAAGTAACACACGCATTAGAGCATGGCCCAAATATCGTTCCCCAACAAATAAACAAAAACAACAACAAAAAGAAAGCATCAGTATCTGAATATTGCACGAGCTGCATGAAACCCAAGTGAATATAGTGTAAATTATCATACTTCAAGGTATAAATAAAATGGTACCTGTAGCTGTACTTGAAAATGGAAGTGATAGTTGTACTTGTACATTCTAAAACAAGTACGCATTTTTAATATTTACGAAATAACTACAATAAATAAGATTACAGAATGACATAAAAAAATAATAATGAGCTGATAATGAATTTTCAAGATAGTAATAATGGTGAGCGAGTGTGGTACATACATATTTACTAGTAACTAGTTATGTGGTGTCTTTCCTATTAACGCTTAATCTGCCATCAAGAGCCATGTTGAAATATATGTACATACATATGTAGATACACTTAAACTGGCTACAGATGCCACGCCACCAATTCACAATGCAGTAGCTACAAAAAGATGTGAAAAAGCTTAATTTGTTATTAACAATGAAGCAACAAAAGCACAACATACACACTTAAAATAAATTAAATTTTATCTTTATTTTCTTTAAGTTTTTTGTTGTTGTTGTTGTTTTCTTTTATACATCTTAATTAAATATTTGAAAAAGGTTTAGAGTATTTTGTCACCTAAACTTTACTGCAGTATTATAAAATAATAATGAAAAGAGACGTATAAAAAACTAAGGAAAAATTAATTTATTAATAATGAAAACAATTTAACAAAATACAGTAGGTGTTCTCTTCACTTTTCTTGGCAAGTTGTTTGTTTGCCAACCAACACACAATTTATTCACAAATATTTGCAGTTTTCGTAAGAAAATAATAATAATTTTAATCTAAACAAAGTATAAATACATACAATAGATAAATATTGTAGATAAATAGGAAATTAAATGATAAATGCTTAATTGGAAAGATGATATGGTTTTTAAAAGCAATTTTTTTTAGTCAGAATTGTGGGTAATAGGGGGAATAGTTGGTAGGGTTTTCAATTATTCCAGTTTAATTTTGATCGAATCATTTTTATTCGAAAGAAAATCCTAATAGTTCAGTTCAAAATTTAAAGAAGAACCATATTCTTAAATACGGACGGGTCAATAAGTCCGCGGTCCTATGCTCCTTGTAGGAGTTAAAAGGAACAAATATATACATGTCAAGTGAACCAACTTTTGATGTTTTCCGATCGGGATGAAATTTGCACCAGGGTTAGTTCTATTGGATAGTAACAATTTTTCAACAAGATCGGTCGAGAACACTCTGAGTTAGAGGGGGTAAAAATGGATTATATCGGATGTATCCCCGCCATGACTTTATGGCGGGGATCACATGGGTATCGGCGGCCTTCTTTGGCGCCGATACCCATGTGATAATTCAGAATTGAAATCACTGAGCCATATGAGATGCCTATGACATCCACAATCTCTTGCACTTTCAGTATCCAATCATTTTAAACTTCAACTGTGCGTCCAGATCGTACAACTTTTTTACCATTGAAATTAATAGTACAGAGTTTCCAAAGTATTTATCAAGCTTAGCTTAGCCTTGGTTTGAGTTATGGTTGATTTCCGCCAAAAATAATACTTAATGAACACACGAAATTAAATTGTTTCTATTTTCTCCTGAAGTCTCGCGGTAATCTGCTATCAATGGCTGTCAAACACAAACTCAATATAAATTTATTCAATGCATTGGCCATTGTTAGCTATGACCTTTTCCCATCTTTCAGGCAACATACGGATTCCGAGCCAAAGGAACTGCTCATCTTTTGAGGCCATGAACGAATCAAGCCAATTTCTGAAACTCTGTTCTGAAGTGAAGCATATCCCAGAGACAGCGTTCTACATCGATAAAAAAAAATAGTAGTCGGACGGTGCAAGGTCAGGTCTATAATGCGGGTGAGGAAAAACTTCCCAACCACTTCATTATAAATAGTTTTAACAGGTATTGCAACATGTGGTCGAGTGTTGTCATGATAGAATATTACGGTTTCATGTCTTCCTTTTTTTCGGTAAATGCTCGATTCAAACGAATCAGTTGCATTCGGTAAAGGTTCCCTGTGATGGTTTGGCCAGATTTCAGCAGCTCATAATATATTGAATCCTTTTGCTCCCACCAAATACCTTAGCACCATGGATATTTGGCTTTGGTGTCTATTCGGCTGGTTGGACGAGTTTCACATACGATCTCTTACTCTTCGAGTTATCATAATGGATCCATTTTTCATAGCAAGTAATGATACAAAATCGTATTTCAAGGTTCCTCAGCTTCAATTCGTATGGTACACAATTTCCCTGCTTTTTAATGAATCCTACTGCTGCCAAAAGTTTGCTGATTGAGTAGCTCTCAATGATTTTACAAGCTCTTGTTGAGTTTAACAACAATCTTTACGACAATCTAATACTTCTTGTTCTTCAAACTTTTTTGGCTGGTCTGGGGACTCGTTTGGCCTATTTATATATAAGAAGATACCTTAATTCATATTTTCAAAGCAATCAGAAATAATTACATACTAAATGTTCACAAAATCACCTTTATTACAGTCCATATCATTTTGCACATCGTAATTCCAAAACCATTAAATTGAAAATTGTTTATGCAAATTTTATTGCAAATGACTCAATCGTAAACAAACAAAGAGTTCAGTACACACATCCAAATAAAGAGTACAAATAAAAATTAAACGATTATTGACAATCAAGTGGGCTTCTGTCTGCAGCAACAGCATCATCTGCATCACGATCACCATCCAAGATACATTCATATATCTACACTCTACAAGGTGAGCCATTTTTAACACAACTCATTCACCAACAATGCTAAGCTTTCGTAATTTACGGATAAAGTAGTTACTTAGTCCAGCCAAAGTAAACTGCAAGATGCATGAAGTAGTTAGCAGCAGCAACATGATCGACATGAAGTAAACAACCAAAATAAAAATCATAACAACAAATACTTACAACATTCGTACAAGTCGTGTATGGTAATATGTATGTACTTACAAATATACAACATTTACAACAGCAGCAGCAACAGCAACAACATCATTCATATTTAAACACCACAGGCACCAACTAAAGCTGAACTGGGGGAAAAAAGACATCGTCCAGAAAAGAAGCTGTGTAAAAGACAGCCTAAAAAGCTGTTGAGTTTTTAAAAATTGTAAATACATATAAAATAAATATGGAACGGATAGTGCACAGCAAAAAAAAAAATAGTCATCTTAAGTGGCCTAAAGACATATACTTGTTTCTGTGCACACTCGATAGCACTTGATTAAAAAGCTCACCAAAGCTTATGGTGAATGTGTTCCATCAGTATCAACGTGTGAGAGATGGTTTGAGCGGTTCAGTGGTGATTTTGACACGAAAGACAAAGATCGCCCAGGCCAGCCAAAAAAGTTTGAAGACCAAGAATTGGAAGCATTATTATTCCATGAAGACTATTGCCAAACTCAACAAGAGCTTGCAAAATTATTGAGAGCTACTCAAGCAGCAATTTCAAAACGTTTGCCAGCAGCACGATTCATCCAAAAGCAGGGAAATTGGGTACCATACGAGTCGAAGCCGAGATACCTTGAAAGACGATTTTGCATATCCGAAATGATGCTTGAACGCTATAAAAGAAAATCATGTTTGTACCGAGTCACCTCTTGCGATGAAAAATGGATTCATTACGATAACCCGATGCATAAGAGATCATATGTGAAGCCCGACCAACCAGCGGAATCGACACCAAAACCAAATATCCATGGCGATAAGGTAATTCCCTGTATTTTATGGGAGCAAAAGGGTCTTATCTATTAAGAGCTGCTGAAATCAGGCCAGACCATCACAGGGCACTGTAACGAATGCAACTGATTCGTTTCAAGCGAGTATTAGCGGAAAAACGCCCAGAATATGCGGCCAGATATGAAACCTTAATATTCCATCATGACAATGTTCGGTCAAATGTTGCATAACTGTTAAAAAGTATTTAGAAATATTGCCTCATCCGCCCTATAGTCCAGACCTTCCACCGTCCGACTACATTTAAAGGAATAGCAATGTGATCGTTTCATCTTTTGAATATTTAGGATTTTTCATGAAACTGCTGTGACAATCATATGTAAATTGTATTATGGAATGATCAACATAAACAGTATAAAAGCTTATTCCTTATTCAAAAAATTTACAGTATAACGTATGTTTTTTCTTCTTCAAAATCTGTGTAATAATCATATGCATTTTTATCACATTCACTTAAATCTGTTGCATGAGTGCAAGTACCGTCATTTATGGCAGAGCCAGTGCCGGTTTACAACTAGTAAAATCAAAAATAAAAAATATTAAAACTGACCACATATTCAGATACTGTTTGCAGTGGTTGGCTCAGCATATTCTTCATATATTCATGGGGTTTCTCTGTTAAACACCGCTGTGAATCGTGTAGACAAATAATTAAAAGGTGTTTTAATCGCACATTTCCTATTACGATATACTAACATAAACCACTCGTAGCAAATGCACTTGCATTCGTAAATTTGATCATTCGCATTTGTATTACGATGTAAACGCATGATCAATAAGCAATAAAAGTAGGATTAAAGACTTGTTTTAATAGAGTACTTTCACAAGTCTTAAAGATGAAAATTTAACGACATTTTAATTAAATATTTTTGTTAAAGATTTTATATTAATTTTATTTCAAATAAATATTATTAACTCGATTATTTATTCAAGTTTAATAAGGAAAATGTAGGTTTAAACGGCGCAATATTTTGCAAAAACCAATATGATCGCAAAATAAAAATTGCGTTTTAGTTGGGGATTTTAACTTTGAAGAAGGATGTTAACTTTTTAAAGGGACAATTTTGTTAAACAGCTTTGTATTATTTCTCAACTGATGATCATTGTGGAAATAATGTAGAAATTTTATATTGGTTAATGATCACTAGAAATTTAAATGATCTCAATCTTCATTTAATCTTATACAATTTATTTCAAAAATAGTCTAGTCTTTAAAACGCTTGTAATAACAAGATGTAGTACTCGTACATTTTTATTTTCAACAATATTACACTTCAGATTTTATTTTATTTATTTAAGCCACTGTCGATTATGATGATGATGACTATAGTGGTTGATGGTGGTGATCATGATCATGATGCTGATGAATAATATTAATATTTATTTGCTCTTAAATTATCATAAACAAATATATGAACACCATGAAAAAAAATATAGAAAAAATGATTAACAAAGTACAAGTACCCCAAAGGAACAGACAACAGAATGTACAATATGTAAAGGGGAAAATAAATGCATCTCCAGTAAATTCCAAAATAGATTTCCAGTCGCTGGTATGAGTGCGTGTGGCTTTTTAATATTTTCTTAACGTTTGTATTTACAATCGACTGGAGTGCGTAAGTGACTGAGTGAGTGACTACATTAGGTTTTACGCTTTCAGACACAATTCTGCTTTTGTGTTCTTCAGTTTCAGCTTCTGTTGCCTTGTCTCAATCTTCATCGCTTGTTTAAATACATTTAAGTGCTAAACTTGGAAATGACTGTCTAGTGCTACTAAAGTGTGTACTTGAAAGATACTTGTTCCTTCTTCTTTTTTTTTTTTGTTATTTTTATTTTATAGTTTTCTACTCGCACTTGTTGATTTGTGTCCATGTTTAAGTGCTACTGGCGTTTTTATCTCCAGATAGTTTTTTGTATTTTGTATTATTATTGTGGTCCAAATGCGTTACATTCATTATATGAATGATGTGAAATACGATTAAAATATTTAAAATAAACTCAAGTATTTGATTATTTTGTTTTAGATATTTTTTTGTGAGATTCAATATTTATTTAATGATTTAATAGAATCGGTGAAGAGGAGTTAAGAATAAATAAATATTTATGTTAATTTGTCCAATGTATGTTGTGGGTAAATTGTAATTAATCAAACATTTAAAAAAGGGGGTTTTTAATAAAAACAAGTAAGAGTGCTATATTCGGCTGTGCCGAATCTTATATACCCTTCACCAAATTATACTTCAAAATTTTAAATATTTTTAGGTAAACAAAATTTAATTTTTTTTCCAGTTGTTTTTTTCATTTTTTGGAAAAAAAATTTTCGATTGTTATTTTAAATTTTTAAATTTTTTTTTTTTTAAATTAAAATTTTTTTTTTTAAATTTTAAAAAAAAATTTTTGTTCTTTTAATTTTTTGAAAAAAAAAATTCTGGTTAAAATTTTTTTTTTCGATTTTGACCCATTGTAGGTCCAACTTACTATGGTCTTATATACGTCGTCTTTGAAATATCTATCATTAGATATCCATATGTCTTAGTAATCCAGATATAGGTCAAAAATAGGTCAAAAATCGAGGTTGTCTTGGTTTTTTCCTTATATCTCAGCCATTTGTGGACCGATTTTGGTGATTTTAAATAGCAAAATTCTCGAAAGCATATCTGACAGAATTATTGAAGATTTGGATCCTGAAGATATCTGGGGTCTTCAGAAAATTGATTTCAACAAACAGACAGACGGACATGGCTTAATCGACTCGGCTATCTATAAGGATCCAGAATATATATACTTTATATTAAAAATGTAGAAATTACAAACGGAATGACAAACTTATATATACCCATCTCACGAAGGTGAAGGGTATAAAAATGTGGAATATTGTTATTCCACCAAGAGAAAACTGATTCGTTTTATTTTCACGTAAAAAATATATTTTTTGCTTCAATTGCTATTTAAACTTGAACTTTTCTAAGTTAACTTCAATAATATCGGACTAGAGATGCTAAACGGAGAAACCCCGGGATTTCCTAAATCCCGAAGCCCGAGATTTTTTAATTTTAAATCCCGGGGTTTTCGTGATTTTCCAAATCCCGTTTTTCATAAATAAATAGGGGAAATTGTAATTTTTGTGTGCATTTTTCATGCATTTTGACATTCTACATTTTCATCTTGCCGAATTTCAAAAAAAATTTCAGTTAGTTTTCGAGATATTCAGTTTTTTTAACTTTTTTTCAAATGGTGGCAACCCTAAAAATATTCACTATTACAAAAATCAAAAAACCTAGCTGTACGAGCTCATGAAAAACTCCTATATTCCAAATTTCAGTCATATCGCTCCAAAACTTTGGCTGAAATTAATTATGGCCTAAAAAGTAGGTCAAAATACAAATAGAAATGCCAGATTTTTTTCCTAAAAATTTTGAGTCTGTCCCACTGTGGATTGTTGTCATGATGAAATATTTCTGTTTCATGTTTTGCAGGTCGTTTTTCGGCCAATGCTCGATTCAACCGAAACATTTGCATTCGGTACAGGTTCTCGGTAATGGTCTGGTCATATTTCAGCAGCTCATAATAGAGACTACCCATTTGGTCCGCCAAATACAAAACTCTACCTTAGCGCCATAGATATTTGGCTTTGGTATCGATTCGGCTGGTTCGCCGGGATTCACATACGATCTCTTTGCTTCGAGTTCGAAATCGTATTTCATGGGCTCTAGGCTTTAATTCGTATGGTATTCCCTGCTTTTTGGATGAATCCTGCTGCTTGCAAAAGTTATGAAATTGCTGATAGTAGCTCCCAATAATTTTGCAAGCTCTTGTTGAGTTTCACAACAATCTTCATGGAGTAATACCTCCAATTATTTGTTTAAACCAACATAACTTTGGCGCGCAATGAGAAAACTGATTAACGCCAACATTTAGCATGTCATAAAAAAAAAAAATTTTAAAAATATTTTTGATAAAATTTTTGATTTTCTTCATATAAAATTTTAATAAATTTATAATTTATTCCCTGTAATATTTAACAATTCTTCAGCTCCTATTGAAAAATATGTAACAAAAGATTTAAGAACAACATCACACATAAATTTGTCTCACTTCCCAAAGAAATTAAAAAAAAAATACACAAAAAATTATAATAATTTACTTTCCAAACATTTAAACCTCAAGTCTAAACAAATAAAAAGAAATCAAATTTTAATTTACCACATCTCCGTAAGTGCATGAGATGGATGACGTTGCATGTTGTATGTAGAAACATACCACAAAATATAAGTAAATGAGTACAAAACGAATACTCTGAACTGGCACTACTCGTAAGAGTTTCAGTACTCCGGATTTGTTTGTATGTTGATAGAGAATTTAGTGTATTATTTAATTTTGGCGCCCATGGCGCCAATGCCGCACATTTTTGTGAGTTTTGCTTGGATGCAGTTGGAAGCACTTGACTTGGAGTGCCAACATTTTCATTAACCTCATGACGACGATTAGCATGGCAAACACGCTTGTAAATGTGTTTTTCTTGGACGAGAGAGAGAGAGACAAAGAGTGAAGAAAAGCAATACGCATGCGCTTGGAATATTCTTGCTTCATCCATCCATTCATACATTTTCGTAGCTGGCTGCACGAGTAAATATGTTGTTGTATCTCCATGGTTTTGAGATACGATGCAGTTTAGCATGACGTTCATAATTGTTTATTTATTAATGTACAAATGAATGCATACGTACATATGTACATTAGATTGTTTAAATGTAGCTATTTGTTAGATTTATATGGAATTGCATTAGAGCGTTAGATAAGCTTTAATAGTTTCAAACAAATAAAAAAAGAGCGTTCGTCTGTCTGTCTGTATGGCGTTTTGGTTTACGATATTTGTTGAGTGTCACTTGGGGTTTTTTTCCTTCATTTCTCTTGTATTCTTAAGTTTTATTTTATTTAATTTTGAGATTCTTTATGTTTTTTTAGTATGTATTTAAGTATTTAAGGAAATTAGAATTTTTTTGGTTGATAAGAGAAGTTCTTTTATATTTTGTCAACAGGCGTAGCACATTTTGTAGACACATGATCAATAGTTGCATTTATGAAGAAATTTAAGCACGCGCTTTTCTTTTATTTTGTGAGCAATGAAGATATTTAAGAATGAAAAGGGGCAAACATAAATTACATGCTTATAGGGAATATAATGAAATCAAAATAAAAGATCAACAACAGATGTTAAATGATTCAATCACACAATATTTGTGAGCAACCCTTTTATGTGGTGTTCTGAGTTGTGCTGCCCCTTAAACGGAACTTCTTTTCAATAGACACTTAATGATTATGGTGTGGAGTTAATGTGGTACAAAATTAGTTTCTTTTAGTTTACTACCAGCTGCAATAAACGGATAAATGAAGCAATTATTAAGTGAATTAAGTAATGGCACAATAATCAGTCCAATATTTATGTGTATTTGAGGGGTGAATTGATCCAATTAATAGTTTTATGTACCAAATATCAAACCTTGTCGTATTTTATAAGACTTTGCAACGAATTTTCCTACACATTATCATACTTTATGTTAATATTGCAGAATAACACGAAAGCTGTAGCGTTTCTGTATGTTTGCGATATATCTGTTAGGTTATAAACGCAGCCAGTATTAACCAGCTCACTAGTGTCCACGAATTGGTCCCTTTGTGATACTTTGTCCTTCACATGTCAGAAATGGGTTCAATGTCGAACCTACCTGATGCACCGATGAACGAATCTATCTCCTAACATCCACAGTAGATAAATCGGCTAGGCCTTGCAAAAAAGGACTAACTATTGTCGTAGTCCGAGCCCCGATAGAGCAGGGCAAAGACAGAGGAGATGTTCGACCGTTTCCTTCTCATCTTCATCATGGCAACTTCTACAGAAGTAATTGTTCAATCTCTTATTATGCGCACCAATCAAGCAGTGCCCAGTAAGCAATGTCATATCTGTCTATATAGTACCCAAATCTTTTTGAGTTTCCTTTTTGGAATTCTTATAAAACTTGACAAAATGTAGTTATAGGGAGTTTCAACGAATTTAGTAGGCTAATCGACTTGATTTAGGTTAAATAAAAATAGTTGTTATAGTCAAAACCTACATACTTCAACCTCAAGCAGAGTACTCTAAAGAATGAACTTTAGGCCGGGTCGAATTGTATGGACGATCAAAAAGTAAAATATCGTATAGCAAAAACGAAATCTTCGGAAAATTTTAAGAAAGTTTCCTCAAGAAACCATAGGTGTAAAATCAAATCCTATCGTGGACGTTTCGTCTTTTATCCAATAAAAAAAAACTATTAAAAAAAAATATGTACTGAAATGAAATATAGACCTATGGTTTCTTGGGGAAAATTTCTTGGAATTTTCCATAGAATACGTTTCTGCTATACGATATTTCGTGAAAAAAACGACCCACCCTAATGAACATGCTCCAATTTCAGAGTTCAATCACAAGAAGTCATGGAGAAATGAAATCATGTGGGTCTTCCAAATTCACTTCTTCGTTCTCATTTCCTAGATCCCGTAAAACTCATTGCAGTCAATACCCAGTCGCTGGGTAATCAGACCAATGAAACTGTGTAAAGTTCTCACAGTTACCATCACAAACACTTTAAGTCCCTTTATTTAGATGTGGCCACTGTTGCCTGGAATTTCTGCAACCATTTAAGATGATCTTATAACCTCTAACCCTTTAGTCTTACGCCAAAGTCAAATTGCTAGCAAGGAGTCTAAATTGGTAGGGATATACTTGCGCATTCCAAATCTTGCGGATTCCATAAGGTAGTGTCAAGTCCGGCAAACTTATCTGTACTTGGACCAAAATGTTCCTTTTGTTAAACTCTTCAGTTTATCATGAAGAGTAACATTCAAGAGCTGTTTTAGAGTCCTGGAACGAGGATTTTTGACTTGTCTACTGTCTTTAGAATAATACAACCATGGTTTGTACACATTTTCGCAGGCTCTTTTCCGGACTCTTGATTTTAAATGCTGATTTGACTGGACTGAAATAGTATTGAACTTTTTCAAAGTTTTTCCATCTTCTACAGATTCGTTTATATGTAATACAATGCCTAATCCATCCTTTATATGTTCAGATGGTGGTTGCTGTGTTGAAAGTCTTCTACAAATGAACTCGGGACTAAACGTCGCATATATATAATTTAATAGAAACCAGACTGGGGAGTCTTCACCTACTACATCTTCATGGTCTTCCGGAATCCTTAAATGCCCACACTATTAAGAAGATATTCAGCAGCATTCGCTCTTTTCATTTATAGTACAATCTCTCATTCATTCTTTATATGTTTAGATTGTGTTTGCTGAGTTAACAGCCCTTGGCCAAATGGATTCGGGAATTCCGGTGTTATTTGTTCGCTCATATATTATTCACAGCTGACTGTATATTCATGATCTTCCGGAACCCTTAAATGTCCACAATGCTGAGAGGATATTCAGCAGGATCCGCTCTTTTCGTTTTTAGTACAATCTCTCATTCATTCTTTATATGTTTAGATTGTGTTTGCTGAGTTAACAGTCCTTGACCAAATGGACTCGGGAATTCCGGTGTTATGGTTCCACAATAGACTGGAGTAGCTTCAGAGACAAATGTTTCTTCAATGATTCTCCGGAATCCTGAGATGTCCACAATGCTGAGAGGACATTTCGCAAAACCGTTAGATCAGTAAATTTTGCAACTACACTTTCCAGTTGAGGTAGCTCTCATTTCAAAGGAGTGTGATATCATCTGCAGTATCGACTCCATTAACCAGGCAATCCCTATCCTTTTTGTCCAATCTGGTGATCTCCTGATTACTGAAGTCGGTTCTGCGATTTCGCTGCCTCAGCTGGTAAGTTTGTATGCATAATTTGCTATACGTCCTGGTAGTATAATGCTATTGACAAAGGTGCTGATAATTTAACAACCATCTTCATTCCAATTTAAATGAAGACGAGAGGAAGTCGGAGAAACTGCTTACACGCCAACTTACAACAAAAAGAAGAAAACACAAACTGCGAAGCATTTTCGTTTGTCTGCTGAAACACCCAGAGTCTTTGGTGGGAATTGAACCAGCAATCCTAAGACGGCTGTGCCGAATCTCAAATACCCTTCATAAATTATACTTCAAAATAAAAATTTTAAATATTTTTAGGTAAACAATATTTATTTTATTTATGCAATTTTTTCAGCCGACAGACAGACGGACGGACGGACAGACAGGCGGACATGGCTTAATCGACTCCGCTATCTATAAGGATCCAGAATATACATATATACTTTATAGGGTCGGAAATGGAAAATGTAGAAATTACAAACTGAATGGCAAACTTATATACTTATACCCTTCTCACGAAGGTGAAGGGTATAAAAAAGAAAACACGAACTGCGAAGCATTTTGGCTTGTCTGCTGAAACACTCAGAGTCTTTGGTGGGAATCTACATTCTTGTCTGTGCCACATCCAAAACATTCATATAGAGAAAGTGTTCATTCTTCAGTACATAGTTGGGTCGCAAAATAAATAGTAATAAATATGTAACTTTTACTGGTATAATGATAGATATGTTGAATCAAATGGGCCTCTAGCATGAAAAAGCGTTTTTTTAATTGTTTCAATAATCCAACAATAAGTATTTTCTGAGAGAGTAACTTTTTCTCTTTAGGGGATACTCACATTTTTTTAGAGATCGACGATTTTTTGAGCTATTATTGATGGCTCGATCGATTGATTTTGTTTAATTTTTCTCAGCATTATCTATTTTAATGTTAATGATTTAGCTGTACTTTATATCGTATTTTGGTTAAAGTGAGATTATACCGGGCTATTACCGGAATTTCAAAACATTGAAAATGTTTTAGGAATAAGCTCAATTTTGGCCAAATGATTTCAAATTTGAAGACTCATTTCAACCATGAGGTATGATAACCATAACTATCTGCTTGCCTTCATTATTCCATTTTAGAGCTCAATAGTATCATGTAGAACCCAACTATTTGTTTTTGTATTAAATTTTTCAACAGGTAAATAGAAACACCCTTATTTAATTGTTTGGAAATTGATATTGTTTCTTTGCTTTTAAAAACAATTGTTTGTGTATTTATTTAATTTAAACTCCATTTCCGTTTGGTTTCCGGTTTCCTAAATACTGCTAATAAAAAAAAACAACAATTGTATATGTATAAGAAAAAAAACTACAAAGATTCGAAATGGTTACTTTTAATTACAGCTATCCAGCACAATTTAGCAATGGCGTAAATGGACGGACACTAATAATTTTTATCGTTTTACTATAGGATTCCTTTTATTGTTATTCGGTTGAGTAGATACACTCAACGCTCAGCAATTTGTCAGTTTATTTATCATTAACGAAAACTGAAATTAGCGTGTTAAAGGTTTTCCTGAAAAGGTAAACGCATGAAACACAACGTGTTTTTGTTCGTGCGTATCTCTTAGGATGCATTTCCGTTGCTGACAGGTTTTAGTTTTCATTTTAGTTATACGAGTAGATTAACTATGTTTTTAGCTACTGTTGTTTAATTGTTATTTTCCTATATTTTTGGTGTCCACCATATGGTCATTTGCTTGTCTTTAGGTTTTGTTCGGTAGTTTAGTTGTCCTTAATGATTTTTTGTTTATTCAAATAAATAATCTTGACTTGAGGTGTAATTGATTTTTTTAGTTTTTTGTTTAGGTAGGTGAATCAGTGTTTGGGTGGTGACTCATGTCAGTTACTAAGAACTAATTAATGAAGAAAAATCGTAATAAATATAGTAAACATTCGATTTTGATTTTAAATTTGTATATTATCATAAAATTGCCTTTATGCGGGAATATATCTTGAAAAGAAAATATTTGCATTGCTTTTCAAAGTCGTTTTCTAATACATTTTGGAACAGTACTCATTCTGGTCGTTCTAAACTATGAAATTCTAGAAAAATTGTATGGTTCAGTTCAACCATTTGGGGGGAGGGGGATATGAAATAAAGAAAAATTTATTTTACATTTTCCTTTTTATACCCTTGGCCATGAGTGGCAAATTTGTCATTCCGTTTGTAATTTCTACATTTTTCATTTGCTGGATCATATATATTCTATATCGTTATAGATCTGAGATCGAAAATAACTCGTCCATATACTAAAAAGCCCAAATTGTGATTTATATTGTTGTGATAAAAATAAATCACTAAAAATAACAGTTATAATATGATTTCTATTTAAATAGTTTGTATGACCTTTATTCGTTTTTGTTGTTTTTTAATGGTTTGGTGTAAGATAAACAATTCATTTGTTCTTGTTCTTAATAACTGTTACTTTCTCTTTTATTTACATACAATAACATTGAAGTCTGAGTAACAGAAATGAGAATTTCTTTTTTAAATTGTTATTAATCTGTTGATAAATTTTATATATTTAAGCGTTGATTTGCATCGAATGCATTTTTGCGATTTATTTTTCATGTTCGCAAATAAAAGTCACAAGCTGACCTTTACGAGAAAAATAAATTATAAATCACTCATCCAGATTATTTGTGTTTGTTTCTTTTCTGTTTCTCTCAATCCCAAACCTAAAATGTTCTCGAATAAATCACTCTCTGAGTGATATATCACAAAAAATTATTTTTAAATGGCTGCGAATGAGAATTTACCATTGAAATGAAAGTGAACTTGTTATTTTCGGTCTCTGATTATAGATTATAGCCATGTCCGTCTGTTGAAATCAACTTTCCGTAGCCCCCAAATAACTTACAAACTTGATTTATACATAAATATATTGGGAATTCTTCCAGCTCGGTTGATATATACAATCGACGAAATCGGCCCACAAATGGCTGAGATATAAGGGAAAAACCGGGATAATCACGATTTTTGGCTTATTTTTTTATCTATATCTGGATTACTAAGTAATTAATATTGACAATATGGATATCTAATGATAGATATTTCAAAGTCCATTGCAACGATGTATATAAGGCTATAGTAAGTTCGACTTACAAATGGGTCAAAATATTTTTTAACCCGAATTTTTTTTTTACGAAAATTTTTTGAAAAAAAAAATTTTGTTTTCAAAAAAAATTGGGAAAACCTTTTTCCCGTAACAGTTTTGACCATTTTGGCAGCAATGAACAATGGTGGTGAAGGACAGCTTGTTCAATTCTGCGGTAGATTGATGTCTCTAAGCCTGACGAGCGACTTATCAAACACCCAAATTGTTATGTATAAACTAGGGATGCCAATCCCGAAATCCCGATTCCGAAAATACCGGGATTTTTCGGTATCGGGATTTTTTTTCACAAATCCCGGGATTTTTCGGGATTAACAAATCCCATAAAATTACGACATTTTTTATATTTAAGGAAGATTTTTGAAGTTCCCAAAATACCTAGAAAGTAAATTTCAGCATACTTATGTAAATGCGTCAATCATGCACTGCCTGATTTCAAATTAGCCACGTTCACTGACAATGATATCAAACTTTGGACAGATTCCCTTTATTGTGTAATTCCCCAAGACCACTTTATTAAGCAAAGATTTGGCAACGTTGATAGAGATTTATGTATAATAAAATTTGTTATAAATAATTTAGAAATAGTGAAAAATTAATTTACTAAAGAATTAGTTACTCAATTTAAAACCCGAATTAATGAACGACCTAAAAAAGTTCTTAATACGTTTATATTGTATAAAGCATATCTCCAAAACGGAAACTAAAGGGTTTGCTAGTTAATTTTTTTGTAGATTGTTCGGGAGTTAATCTGATCAGAATATTTCTGTTGAAAATTTAATGATGGACTTTGTTTTAAATAAAATATTAAAAAACCGACATCAAAACTTCATTCTTTACTTTTTTAAACAAATTTAAATTATTCGAATAATTCGATTAATTTTAAACGTTAAAATCTCTTATTCGAATTATTCGTTTTATTCGAGCAAGAGGAAAATCGAATAATTCGATTACCCTAATATGTACTCAATACAAAAGTTATAAAATTTTCAGTTTTGTTATTTATTTCTCACTGTTATAAAGTTCAGAATACGGATATAAATATGAAATATCTTTTGTGTCAAATTTATTTTAATTCAATGCATTAGTTTTTGCTTTGTTATATTTATACCCTTCACCTTCGTGAGAAGGGTATATATAAGTTTGTCATTCCGTTTGTAATTTCTACATTTTTCATTTCCGACCCTATAAAGTATATATATTCTGGATCCTTATAGATAGCGGAGTCGATTAAGTCATGTCCGTCTGTCTGTCTGTTGAAATCAATTGTCTGAAGACCCCAGATATCGTCGGGATCCAAATCTTCAATAATTCTTTCAGACATGCTTTCGATTATTTTATGTTTTTGACTAAAAAAATCCCGGGGTCCCGAAAAATCGCGGGATTTAAATCTGTAAAATCCCGAATCCCGGTATTTGTAAAACCCAGTCCCGTTTGGCATCCCTAGTATAAACGTGTAAGTTTTCATCATCCCCCTTTTAATAACACAATAAAGTATTAATCTAAATTTATACCAATAAAATAAAATCAAAAAATCACACTATTAATAAAGAATTTTAAAATATTTTATATCAGACAGATTTTCTAAATATAGCTACAATAAAAATTTCAATTTCTAAGGCTCGACTATTCTAATATTGTTTAGTTAAATAAACGAATAATAAATTTATTTTTTCACACAATTTGACTACTGATTATTAAACATCAGGGTCGTATGGGGCAGTATATATTTGAAAAATCGATAGTGTTAAGGAAGTCTCGAAAATCTTTCAAAATTCAAAATTAAATGGAAATTTTCTGAATTAATTTTAAGTGTCATTTTCACACATTTATGAACTCATATGACTCTGGATATTTTTAAACGATTTTTTTTTTTGTATTTTGGGGGGATATACCTCCATATGAGTGGCAGGTATCATCGTATGAACGTTATTTTAACAGACAATTTCGACTACGATACGGTTCATTAACATTTGCGAACAAAGAACTGAAATGAAATGAAAACACAAAATTAATACCTGTACTAAAAATATATACAATGACAAAATATTGACACATTTAATTTGTAAGTTTACAAAAATGAACAGAAAAAGAACTCATCATTAAAATAACAAAAAGATCAAAATAAATAAATAAATAAATTTCATGAAAAACTGTTTAAACTTGATGTACTACTTACTGCTGGTTTGGATGGCTGGCTGGCTGTACATCAGGTATCTTTGTATGCAAATCAGTTTGGTAGAACGACGGAGTTCGAATTTGGTAGTCGTATTTACACTAAAAGTTTATAATGATTAAAAATGTAAATGCATTTTCACACTTTGGTATGAATTTAATGTTTTTTTCTGTGTTTTTTTTTCTTCACTGAACAAAAGTGTAAATAAATAACTGGCTGGCTTGTTTTTGTTTACGAGTGCGTGTTAGAGTGTAAGAATTTGTTGTTAAAAATAATGAATATTTAATGATTTTACTCGTTTTTGAATAACACACTTAAAATATTAAATTTGGTTGCAATGTGATATGTTTTTTTGTTGCTTACAAATACGAAATACATATGTCATAAAATCAAAAAAAAAAATAAGAAAAAACTTAATTTATTTATTGGTTAAACCATTAAAAATCAAATATTTTATGAGTTTTAAATGAATTTAAATGGTAAAAGATTAATTTATCATTTCTGAATAGAGTTTGCCATCATCAAATGAAATATTTGGAATTTTTTGAAAGTTCAAGAGAATCATATATCGAAGAACTATCTGTATCACAGATATATCAGGCTTCGATACAATTTTTAACTCGGTTTTTTAATTATGCCGAGAAAGTAGGGTTGCCTGGGTAACAAGCTGATTATGAATTGGGAATGTCACGATTTACATAGCTCCAGGTCCAGGTCCAGTCCATTTAATCCATAATAATTCTCATGAAATTGATAGGGCATCTATGAATATTAGAGTCGTATTTAATCGAGTTTTTCAATTTTCTACTCGCGATATTTTTACATCGGAATGAGTTTCCAATGAAAAAGTCACAGATATGAGGAACATATTGGATATATCGTCCCCTTAATAAAACAATAGTGTATAATTTGTTTGCCATTTCGAAATAATTGAGTTTAAAATTGTTGTGTTAGTAGACATCTAGAACAGAAGTAATATATCAATTGATCTTTTGACCCACTTTGTGGAAGTAGAAATTCACCAAATTTTGACCACATATATAATCAGTTATGTAGATTCTTATTATGCAATATACACTATTGTTTTATTGAGGGGATGATATTATGTATGCGATAAATTTTATTACAATCGGAGACGGTAAATCTGACTGCTGTCCGCAAGGGATCCTCCCCTGTATTTTTGATAGTTCAATAAACTTACTCATTTAATAACGTTAAAGCTAGCATGGGTCTTCTGAATAGAGAAAAAACAATCTGGCTGATAAATTTGCGATTGATGATCAAAATTGGCGAAATCGTTTTTCAGCAGCTAATTGGACCAACAAATAACGGATCAAAACTTACTTACCTTTTATTACTTTTAAAGTCAATGTAATGACTTCCAACAGCAACGATCTATATATGCTCCCCTCACATTTAAGATGTAAAAAATACAAAGTAAAAATAAGATCGCCATAAAACTTTAAATTAATAAATCTGTCAAGAGCAAAGTAAAAGACAATCAGAAAGTGTAGTTGTTAAATACGTTGGAAGTGAATGCAAAAGTGCTATTAAAATTAAATACTTTTATGGGCCACTTTTATTTAACAAATAAACAAGCAACAAAACGAAATGAAACAATCGTACAATTAAGTTACGTTTTCTTTTTATTATAACCAATATGTTTTATTTCCTTAACATGATGAGGCTGCTGCTGCGGATGATTATGTTGATGGTCTCTGTATATGGAATTTATGTGTCTGACTGGCCAGATACAAATATCCATTTATACATACATTTGAATGTACAAGTATGTAGAACGTACGTACGTATGTACGTCTGTGAAGTAGTGTACCTGTCAAAATGCATCTGAGTTGAAAATGATCGAGTGATGGTATTTAATTTTATGACGCAGCATCGCCCCGTTCATGAGCTGATGGCGCCAAAAATTATCGAAATATGACCCAATGATAAATTCATTGCATTTGCCACTGACCTAAACGCCCAAAAACCCATGAAATATGTATAAACAAACAAATAAATCTCGTAAATGCAACAAAATACATACTTATTTAACACACCATCTCTCAAAACTTAAATACATAGTTACTATGTTGTAAGTATCTATGAGTTTTTAAATGTATCCATGTGTATGTAGTTAAAGTATTTTACAACTACATTTCTGAATGAATGCGTGTATTTCTGTTTAGGAGCAGACCCCACAGTGTGGAATTTTTAATGAAATGCATTTTTTTTCATAGTTTTTTTTTATTTCAATTTGATTTGATTTATTTTTTAAAGTCATTTTTTATGTTGGTTTGACTGTGTTGATGAGGCCATATTCGAAATGTGGGTTGATTTGTAATGTTTTGTAACAGATTAATAGTTGTTGAAAACTTGTAGTTTTTCGTTTGCTGTTAAAGGAAATTAGTTATTTCAAAGTCTTTTTTTTTTCTTCTCTCTAAAACAAAACAAAACAAATTTAAGTGTAAACATTAACAATCATTTTGAAAATTAACATAAATAATGAAGAAGTTGTTGGGTATAGATATGAAATTCATTCATTATAAAGAGATCTAGGAATTTGGAAATGTCTTAAATAGTTAAATGAGCAAGTCACGCGATTTGAAGTTAGTTGTTTCTTGTTATAAACTTAATAATACAATTTAGGGCGTTGAACAAAAATAAAACCAGACATCTAAAAAAAGTGTGCTAGAAAAAAACAACAGAAACAAGATTTCTTAAGACCCGTGTGTCTTTTTGGGAGGGGGGTTTGTCAATGTTTATTTAAAAAATATCTTTAAAAACATGCATAAATATCGAACTATCTGTTATCTTTGTTTAATAGCAAATATTTTAAAAAAATGTGATAATACTTTGTATATCTAGTATAACTATATAACAAAACAACTTTTCTTTTCATTAGAATGCTAATAATTGTTATTGTTTATCTATCAATATTTAATTTTTGTCTAAGCAAACTATTATTTTTATAACAATTGTGTACTCACGTTAACTACACGTTTGCAGTTTTAATCCTTCTCTAAACATTCATTAGTAAATACTTCCGTTTTTAATTGTGCAAATTTAGCAATAAAAAAACAGTAATAAACTGTAATTAAAATTCATTTCTGTAGACGACTGTGTTTACAATAAAATTTTATAATGAAATAGAAAAACAAATAAATAAACAATTATCTATGTAGCCGGAAAAAAACACAAGTGTAATCCCAAAAATAAACAAAAAATATTTTGCAATTACAAATATTTACAATCTATAAGAATATGTAGAGTATAACTATTATACTTACATGTTTATACAGAAACTAGGGAATGTTAAATAGTTTTGTTAAACAAATTTCCGATAATAGGAAAACATTTACCCCTACTACAAAAGATGGGTATTTGTCATTCCGTTTGCAACACATCGAATTACTGCATAGAGAAAACAGATTCGTAGCAGCAACCGAATTCGATTCGTAGCAGCAACCGAATTGACAAAAAAGGTTAAAAACCGGTTATTCGAACCGGTTTTTGATAGAAAAACCGAAACCCGGTTTTTAAAAATTACGCTTTTTGAATTATTCGAAAACCGGTTTTTAGAATATTTCGAATATTTGACAACTAAAAAGTTAAAAAGTGCTCTCTTAATGAGACACCCTTTACTTAACAATTTTAATGTTTCAGTTGACTCCTGTCAAATTTTGAACAATCTGCGTCATTTAGTTATTGTTTGACAGCCATTGATTTCAGACTACCTCGTGACATGAGGAGAAATTGGAAAAAATTGATTTTCATCGCCTCATTTAGCATTATTTTTTGAGGAAAGAAACGATCTCTCAAACCAAGGCTTAGCTGGATAAATACTATGGAAACTCTGCACTATCAATTTCAATGTTAAAAAAGTGGTTTACTGAATTTCGTTGTGGCCGAAGATGCCGAACGTTCTGGGACAATTGAAAACAACACGATATGGTGTTGGCCGATGAGAGATTTCCATAGACATCTCACATGACATACATAGGAAGTTTAGGGTCCTTATACCTGAAAGGGATGAGTGATTAAATCAGACATGGATCATGTGTGGTTTATGGATGGTTCCAAACAGGCTAATAGCTGGTATTTATGAGCGCAATTTTCAAAGGAGTAGCCCAATGGGTACATACGCCATCCTTAATGCTCTAATAAATGTTTAAGAAGGAGATTAAGGAATATTTCGATATTTGTTATGTCGGATAGCCAGGCTGCTCTTAGAGCCTTTTCATCATATGAAGTGAGATCTGGTGTTGTTATGGACTGCTGGACATCCTTGAAACTCGGTGCACACAATGAACTCACCTTGTGATGGGTACCTTGCCAACAGTTCTGAACCGTTCTTTGGCATCCCACGTGGATACACTATGGAACTAATTCGTTCTTGGGTTGAATCGGTATTTGCCCGATTTTGGGGAAATTTACCTGGACTTAGACAGTCCAAATGGTTCATTACTCTATCCAAACGTAGAGCTCAATTATTGTTATCGCTCGGAAAGTGTGACTTGAGAATACTTACTGGATTAATTTATTTTAGATAATGTGGAAAATGAACAGTGCATGTTTTGTGAACTTCATGCTGAACATGTTCTATGCGACAACCCAATGCTGGCAATGCGCAGAACTAAATGACTCGGAAGGGCCTTTGTGGTCCCGGGAGTTCATACGTAGCATAAATTTGATGAAAAATCTTAGGCTGCACAAAAGATTCTATGGATCGCAGTGATTAAAGCCTCACATGGCTCCGCATGATGACTGCCGCATTTGCTCATAATCGTTTACACAAAAATGTGCTCACGTGTGCAGTTTCCAAGGCAAAAATCCATGAATTAGGCTGTGATATCCTCCCTCATCCACCCTATTCTCCGGATTTAGCACCGAATGTCAATTTCCAAACCTGAAGAAATGGCTTGAGCCAATTCTCACATTGAAATCATCTCACAAAAAGAAAGCTATTTTGTTGACCTCAAGAAATCTTATTTTTTTGGAGGGATACGAAAATTGGAGAAACGTTGAAGGTGTATAAAGCTAAAAACAGACTATGTGGAAAAATAAAATAATTTTTTAACCAGAAACTTGTGTCATGGACTTATTGATCCGCCCTAGTAGATCGGCTTGCTTTAGGACAACATCAATTGAGATTACGGTGAAAAAAAATCACAATATTAAAGCTTCTTGGTATATCCCATTGAAATTGCTTGGAATCAGTCATTTAATAACTAGCTCCTTAACAGATTCTCTTCATTCATATTTATTAACAAAGCATCATTCAAGTTTTTGCAATCAATGTTGAAACACATTGAAAACATTCAAAAACAACAAATTGGCAATGCTATGATGAAATGATAAAGATTCTTATCCGGCACACAAATACCAACAATTGCAGGATTAAAACACCGTTTGTTCAAGTTTTTTTTTCTAAATATGGCCGCATAAATTGAAAACAAACGTGCATTTGTACACCTTTTGCCAAACCATATTGGAAAAAATACACAGCTGCCAATTAAAACAACAACCTCAACCAACATCCACCAAAAACTGAAAAAAAACAAATGTAATTTTATAGCGTCAAACAATTTGTACACTATATAAAATATAAAATTTTTTAACAACAAAATAGTGGATTTTTAAACACTCTCTTGGATTAATTACCACATTTTGGCTATAAATGTTTATGATTACACCTGCCAAACATGACGAAGCCAATAAAATATGGAAACAACTGGTAAGAATTTAAAAAAAAAAACAACCAACAACTCACGAGTTAAGCAGAGAACCATTGTGGAAAAATGGCCATTAAACCGATAGCAAAAGCAGCATATGGTTTGGCTTCATTTAAGAAACATACTTTCAATGTGATGATCTTGCAGCTCATCATGATGGTTATTATTACGATCCTCTACCCCTTACAAACAACCATGAGATTGTATGAGTACATTGTATAGATATTTATAGAAAATAATGATGATTGATACAAAAAAAAACACTGAACAGAAACACAGACCACCATCATTGAAGATGATAATTTGAAAAAAAAAAAATTTCAAAATAAAAATGAAGATTAACAAAACAACAAACAGCCAGCCAAAAAAGGAGTGAAAGAAATATGAACAAAAATCCATAAAGGGTTTCTGTTGTTTTCCTTCTTCTTTTTTGTTTCGTTATTGAAAATACATACTCTGGGTCTTTGGAAGCAGAGTTACAGAAATTAAATTTATATTGAAAACCAGATACAGAAGAAACAGAACTAACGCCATTGAGCGTTAAAACTCATAATAAAAGTAGCAGAAGGAGGAGCTAAAAAAAACAGAAGCGTGTTGGAAGTCAACAGCCACAAGCGTCAAGATCCGCACTTCACAATGAGTGTGATTTTCAAAATGGAGATTAAAATGAGAAACAAAAAATGTGTATTTGAGAGTGAGAGAGTTATTTTGGGAACAAATTGTTTAACTACGAAGAGAGTAGGAATTTTAAAAGTGAGTGGAAATTAAAGATTTTACAAAATGGTACTAAGTTTGAAGAAAGGGAAAAAGTACCTTTTTAAGACTTTAATATGAACAAATGAGTTCTTCCCTATTTTTTATAATTTTTCACGACAAAAATAAAGAAATAATAAAAAATAGCAGCCTAATTTGTTACTAATCTAATGATTCTATTTCCTTAACCGAATATTTTAGTTCTTTTTTACAAAATCTTAATAATGTCAATCAAATTTTGATTGCCTCAATTAAATTTCAGTTGCTACAACCAAATAATGTTGTTAGTCCAACTAAACCCGAAGATTAGCATCAAATTCGAATCTCATAACGAGACTTCAATGCCAAAATAAGAATCGTAATGAGTAAGATAAAAGTTATACATTTCAAAAAAGAGAGGGTACCCGAAACTAGCAAGAAAAATAAATAATCCTTAAAATGTGCATAAAGGTAGTACACAGAAAAATAGTTTCGTTGTGACAACTAAATTTGTAACCAATCTCTTGAATCTGTTTCCTTAACCCAATATTTCAGTTTTTATTACAAAAATATTAATTATGCCAATCAGCTTCTGATTGTCACAGTTACATTTCAGTTGCTACAACCAAAATGCAATTAATGCAACTAAACCAGTTCACAACGTTGATGGGCTTTGCGGTATGGTAAATGGTTATCTCATCGAAATCCACAATTTCTTCACTGCACGTAACCTGCAGCTATCACTAACGAAGTCATCGGCAACACCAACTGGACGAAGGAGGTAAAATTCAACTTACACATCAAATTCCGACAGTGAACCACCCGAAAATCTTGGGTGTCACTTTTGATAGCCTTTTTACCACCTCAACACACGCCACTGCAATCACGCATAAACTGCGAAATAGAAACAAGGTCCTCAAGGCACTAGCCTGCAGTACTTGGGATATGGACAAAGAAACCTTACTAGCTAACTACGATTGGCCGGTCTATGTTGTTCCAGTATGGAGAAATATCCAAAGCTGTCAAAATGCAGCCTTTCATCCTAACACCAACTTCACGAGGAAACTAAGGCTCTACCGATCAAGGAACATAACGTCGTGTTGATGCAACAGTTCCTTCTGGGATGTCACCGGAGGAGTCATACAAATATCACACAGTTGGAGTGTCCCCCGAAGAATTCATATAGAACCTAAGAAATACGAGGAGACCATACAGAGGTATGTGAAGAATCCATTTGATCGCAGCTCGTATATAACAGCTTTGAACGACATTCATAGAGACGCCATCAATTCCGCGGTAGCAGGATACTGTATGAATGTCGTACTTGTAGGTCGCCCACCACCAAGAAGATCTGCCACTTACCTAAAACAAGAATCGTTCTGGCACAGCTAAGATCAGGATGGAGCAACAGTCTTAATGTCTTCTGGACCCGCATAGACCGTGCCATTCTCAACTTATGCCCAGCATGTTGTCAGGGTTCTCATGATACCCTCCACATATTCAACTGTCCAGCCAATCCGACTTCACAACGTTCAGTGGATTTATGAACCCACCCAGTCGAATTAGAACAATTCCTTGGACTTGCTCTACATGCAGAACCCCCTGATAGTAAAATTATTTACGCTGCTACAACAACAACAACCATACAAGGTAATGAGGAAGCAGATGAACTGTACTATAGTAGAAGAGACCGGGGGGGGTAAAACCTAATATCTATCACTATTATAGGTTTATCTTCGAAAGATTCCGAGACTCTTCCAACCAATCCTGGAATCCAGGGCTATTTGGACAAAACTGCATTCATAACCAATCAGATTACTAATTGAGTTGGATAGGAGAAGTCTCAGGACTTAGGGTGATAACCGATCAATGCTCAATTAGAGGACGAGTTTTTTTAGTATGAGTGAGGATGTGGAGAAGTTAGAGACAGTAGATTCTAAGACAAAACATGGCTAGATATTATTTATGCAATCACTAGGCTTTAAAGAAAATTCCTATCTATATGTTTCTATCATTTCTTCAGATTTGAATTTCGTCTTTGTACCTTACACTTTCTTTTCATTTTTTCAGCTTTATAATTTTAAAGATTAGCACTCGACTATTTGGCCAAAACTGTATAAAAACAAACCAGATTACTAATAGAGTTGGATAGGAAAAGTCTTAGGACTTAGTGTGATAACCGGTCACTGCTCAATTGGAGGATGAGTGAGGATGTGGAGAAGTTAGAGACAGTAGAGTCTTAGACAAAAATGGCTAGGGGAAAGATTCCACTATGAACTTTAAACATGGCTAGATATTATCTATGCAATCCACTAGGCTTTATAAGGGGAATTGGTTGGTTATTTAGATGACAGTCTAAGGTGATTTCCTATCTATACCTTTATTTCTTTCCTTCAGATTTGAATTTCGTCTTTATACGTTATAACAATGGTACGGTATAACAATGGATGGATCACAATCATGGGTCACCGAATAGAAGTGTATCTTAGACACGCCTTCTAAACTAAGCTAACATACAAGGATACATTTGAAAAGAGTTGATGGGTGCGAAAGTACCCGAAAATTTTTCATATTCAATTGTTTTAACTTCGAAATTAGTTTAGCTCATCATTCCAAATAAGGAGTGAGATCGAAAAATTCTTAACATACATATATGTTTATAAAAAAGAAACCACTAAACTTACAGCTTTAATTTTTTTTTTATTTGATTGAAATTATTATTACAATTTACAAAAAAAATCATTTTTATAGTTTTAATCACTAGTGATGAAATTTTGAACCTTTTTCGGAAACCCTTCCATTAACGTTTTTATAGTGCTTTCTGTCACTTTGCTCGAACATGTAGTCCATCTCCGTTTAAAATCTACCACACTTTTGGACACCTTTTTTGTACTCTTCAATTCTCTTTTAACAAGAGCCCAATATCTCTCCACTGGCCTTAGCTCCGGGCAGTTTGGAGGATTTGCCTCTCTTGGTACAAATACCACATTATTGTTCTTGTACCACTCAAGGGCTTGTTTGCCATAGTGACAGGATGCCAAGTCAGGCCAAAAATAAGTGGACACATTATGAAGTCTTATGAATGGAAGCAGCCTTTTTTGTAAACATTCCTTGATGTAAATTTCGGTATTTATAGAGCCCGTTGTAACAAATGAGTGGCTTCTTTTGCCGCAACTGCATATTGCTTGCCATACCAAGAACTTTCTGGGAAATTTTGTCTGCTTTTGGGTCCTAAACTTTTCTTCAACATTCCCTCGAGCATCAGCAACATAAAATTTTTGACCTGGAAGTTGCGAAAAATCTGCCAGAACATACGTTTCGTCATCCATTATGCAGCAAGAATATTTTTTTATAAAACTTGACTTCAATTTCCGTGCTCTGTTTTTGGCCTCTAAATTTTTAGTAGCGTTCCTGTCAGGAACTTTTTGAGCCTTGTATGTTTTTAAACCTGCATTAGCTTTAACTTTTCGTACCAAATAGTCCGAGCACTGAGCTAACCGGGCTGCTTTCCTACCGGATGTGTTGGGAGCTCTTTTGAAAATGCGTTCTATTTTTTTGGCTTTAGAAACATCATGTGGACCATTCCTTCTACCTGAACCAGGTTTTCTATCAACTGACAAGTTCTCCCGGTACTGTTTAATAACATTGGAAACAGTTTGACGGCAGACCTTTGTATGCTTGGCCAACTTTTTGTAAGACCAAGTTGGGTTTTGTTGAAAATATTTAATAATTTCAGTACGCACTTTTTTCTGGTCACTCATTTTAATCAGATTAACAAAAAAATTAATATAATTGACATTACACATAATAACTGACATGTTTTTCAAAGGTAACTTGATCAAAAAAAAATTCAAATAATACTTGGGTTAAAAAATGTAATGAAAAACGTGTGTTAAGAATTTTTCGATCTCACTCCTTATCATTGTTTGCTTAGATTTTTTCGCTTATAGCAAGAGAAATTCAAATGATAATGATAAATTGCGATTGAAACAAGCAACTTCGGCTATCACAACGAAACAGTGATAGTTTTCTCTTTCACAATCAATTCTTTCAACTGCGAAATCAGTTCACGTGTTTATTTCAGCATTGATCTTGGATTAAAATTCATTACACAGAGAAAACAGATTCGATGTGGCAACCGAACTTGTTGTCAATCAAATGATTCGATTGTATACTTAGATTTTTTCGTTTTTAGCAAGAGAAAGTGAGTAGATAAAGCTAAATTACAATTGAAACAACCAAATTTTTGTAACCTCAACTAAAATTTAAAAGCCACAAAGTTCGACTATTAAATCTTTCGATTAACAACAACGTCGGTTGTCACAACGAAACACTTTCCTCTGAGCAGACGCAGAAATTGGAAGTAGGCTTAGCGTCTAAATCGGAGAGATTATTGAAATTTCATCATGAAGACCACGACCCAGTTAATAACAGCAAATGAGGTGTAAAAACACTTGAGGTAATTCATTGTATAGTTGTTGTTGTATAGTTGTTGTTGCTGGGTTGACAGCCCTTGGCCGAAAATCTTCGGGTCATTCCGGTACGTAGAACCGGCTGTCGTGGGAATGTGAGGGAATTCATGTTATCCAATGGTGACGAATCGTTGTATTTGCACTTTACAATCGTTCTTGGCACACATAATCAATTGGTCCTTCGATGCTCTGCACCGATCTTGTGAATATTCTAAACATGACTTAATATTCATTATATTAATTTCAGGAGTTTGCAAAGTAGTGTTAGGCCAAACTCCTGAAATTTGTGTTTCCTCTGGGTACTTAATTTCTTTATGGAAGAAAGTACTTAACAAAATACTTAACTTTTTACAAGTATGTACTCAACACTGAACGAGAGCTCAACTCAAGAGTATTGAAAATAAAAATACAAAACATACTCTCTCCGTTTTTGTATTATTACAATTTCAACCAATCACAAGCACCGAAACAATCTTTAAAAACTCTCCATGGTTGATAAGAATTCATAGATCTATGTTTATATTTTTCAAAACCAGCTGGTTTTGGTAACAAAACCCACATACAACACACAAGTCAGAAACGAAACGATCTTATAAGAGTTGTAGGCCAGCAGGTAGACCTACATACTCGTACATGGTCTCACATACATAAACATTGATCAGTACCGATCATCCAACAAAAACAACCAGCCAGTCAAACCATCCAACCAACCTAAAAATCGATCGTTTTTTGTATTCAGTTTCATTTATTGTTGTTTTTGTTTTTTTCTTTTGACTGGTTGGGTTCCCTACGTAGCAGATGATGTTTATAATGATGATCATTCATATAAACGAATAAATTTTTGTCACAACCATAAAAAATATCTATTCAGTTGAAATACAAACTTTGTTAAGCCAGCACCATAAAACGTTTTTTAATATCAAAGTTAAAGCCGTCGGTGAATTTCCATGTTTTTTTTTTAGTTTTCGTTACTTGCTCCACTCTCGTAAACGTAGCATCAGCGTAAATTGCGAACGTTGTTTGTATTAGCGTTAGCAATTATCAATGATCTAATTTAATTAACACCCACTCATTATTGTAAAAATAAACCAAGTTAAAAAATATATATTGAGAAAAAATTAATTTAAATAAACAGCACAAATCAAAAAAAAAAAGAAAAGAAGAATTCAAAATAAATAAAAATTTAATGAAAAATATGCAAATTAGTTATTTTTAAAAATAATTTGAATAAATTGTTTACAACAAAGAAATAAATAATATACAAAACAAAAAATTAAACAAAATCCATATTCATGCCATAGACAAGAAATTGCTACTCTTGTATTTGATCAAGTTAGTGGTGGAGTGCGTTGGTTGGCATGAATGAATAAGTGAGTGATAAATTTAACACTTCCGACGCCTACGTACTACGTGCTAAAAAAATAAATAGTTAGAAGACAAATTAAATTGTTGGTCGGTTCCAACGATCGTGTTGGTTACTCTTTTTAAACGCGTTCGGGTAATTGGCAATGTTAATCTTGTTTATGTTTGTTGTCATTGCCGTCGTTTGTTAATAATTAATTACAGTTAAAAAAAAACAACTGCCACCTGTCAACTACTAAACCGTTGTTCAAAATGATTACCATGAATGAATTGGTGGATTTGCGTATGCAGCAGCATATTGCTCATGAAATCTATCGGCAACAGATCATGCAAAGAATACCGGGTAAGTAAAGATACTTTATTTCAAGTTTTCTCGACAGCTTAACATTATGCGGAATGGGAAATACATTATAAGGAGTATTGGCCGTATTTAATTGGTCCAAATTGTTCTATTGAGCCGATCCTCGGAAAGTCACAGTGGTCTTACGAACACCGGATACTTTCTGGACATAATAACTAATTACAACCCATAGACTTTACGACAAGCCTTTGTGATTTTATTAATCATTTCTGGTCTGGTAACCAGAAAGGAAGCAGAAAACTTCCAATGAGTGGAATTTACTTCGTCTTTGATGTCGAATTGCAACTCAGATCTGTTATTGAATTATGTACATTAAGGTGGAGCGATAATGTATGAAATTTTTTTTTTGGTTTTTTGTTTTCAATGGAATAGCTATATAAAGTTGCTTTTTAATGAGTAAGTTAAACGTACGAAAGATGACATACCTATTTTGATGTTTTGAGGTGCCCCAGCACAATTGAAAATCAAAAAATTGTCTATTTTTCATATGGTCATTAAACAACCTTATACTTTATAAACTTTAATTTATGTTGAATATAAATATCGCGCCACCCTAATGTACATACCGATAACTGAATTGTCACCTGAATGCAGTGATATTCTTCCTAATGAGGAATTCTAATGAGGGAATTCCTAATGCTATTATGCTTCCTATTCATGCTAAAATGTTTTGAAGTTCATGCCATACAAACTTTATGTCCAGTTTCTATAGTTCGTTATAGAGTATCCAAAACTGAAAACCTGTTTTTTCATCTTTGTAAACTCCACCGGTTTCGGTTTTTTAACTTTTCGGTTTTTTGACAAACTGGTTTTTGTAAGACGGTTAACCGGTTTTAATGAAATATATTTTCTAAAGCTTATATAAACATATTTATGAAAAACTTTGATACATTTTTTAAAAATATTGATTTATTTTATAGAAATAAAATAATAAATAAAAATTCAAAAATACTAAATTTCCATTAAATAAAAATTTAATATAAACCGGTTCACCGGTTTTTTTGAAGACAAAACCCGAAACCGCTTTACCGGTTTTTTAAAAGACATATTTCGAAACCGGTTTTTTCAAAAACCATCTTTTTCGGTTAAACCGGAAGCCAGTTTTTTAAATTTGCCGGTTTTTTGGACACTCTAGTTCGTTACTATTCAACCATTTTATTTCGATTAATCGATTTTTAATAATCGATCAGCATTTTTAAGAGACCATAGAACATATATGGCCCCATTCAAAGACCTTTCACGTTATTTTTCATATGTATACTTTGCGAGAAGACATGGACAATTTCCAAAAGTAAAAAAAGGAATTTCAAAAAGTTTGGGGAAACATTGATTTAGATCATTAAGATGAATCCGTATGACAAGCACTTTAATATCATACATTAATTAACTAAATAATTGAAATTAAAAGAATATCGATGGTCCTATTGGATTAATACAACCTTTTAAAGGAACGGTTGTTTTCTTGCAACAAATTAATCTCTAATTTAGCATATATGGGAATATTTGTTAGTGGATCTCTAAAAATGCAGATCGTTTATATTTGAGTGAGCAATGTGAAAATGGTTAATCGAAAATCGATGTTTTGATTTTCATATTGTTCACTTCTGCTCGTCGTCGCAATATTCAATATGTTTCCTTTGCGAGAAATATGAAAAAAATCATAAAAAACACAAGAAAGGCAACAAATTCTATCTTAGTGACCGAATTTTACAGTTGTGGATACACAATTTTAGAAGGAGCAACAAAATGTTGGTTACTTCAATCTGTTTTCTCTGTGAGGGGAAAATTCGTTGAGGCCCTATGCTCCTTATATATGGGTTCATGTCAATTGAACCAACTTTTGAAATCGATGTCTTCCGATCGGGATGAAATTTGCACCAAGGTTAGTTTTATTGGAGACACAATTTTTCAACAAGATCGGTCGAGAACTCTCTGAGTTAGAGGTGGTCAAAAATTTACATTTTGGCCAAGCAGGTGATATCTATCAAAATAAATATTTTGTAACTCAAGACATACAATTTTTTACTTTTTTTTGCAAAATCAAAAACTTTGTTGATTTTTAAAATTTTTTTTGCAAGGTTTTGTTGAGGTTTTAATGGAGTAATGCCTTCAATTCTTGATCTTCAAACTTTTTTGGCTGGCCTGGGCGATATTTGTCTTCCGTGTCAAAATCATCACATCACCATAAGCTGAGCAATCGGTGTGTATTTCAGCCGCACTTTTTCCAAATTAAAGCAGTAAAGCAAATTAAATTAAATGGATGCCTTTGTTAGCTTGTATTACATTAATTGTTTAAGGTGTATTAACATAATGCATTTTTTATGGGAGTCAAGGAACCTTATAATCAATATTTGGAAACCTTCCAATCAAGAATATTACCAATTCATAACGAGTAATCTACCCTAACAGCAAAAATATCTTAACCAGCAATATATTCGATTTTAATTTCTTAATGCAAATCGATAATTGAGAACTCTAATTGATATTGAATATGGTAATTTCAAGCACAAATGTGCCTCTGACTAAATTATATTTATTAAACTAAAATATAAAATTTCCTACTAAAAAATTAATTTTTCTTCTCTTAACATCTCCACCATTTCATTATCTACTCATTTTAGATCCATTTCCATCTATGCTGCCCATGTCCATGCCCCGACATGTTATAATGCCACCACGAGTTACACTGCCCGGCGTTGATGTAACACTACAAAATGATGATCTATGGAAGCAATTCCATCAAATTGGAACGGAAATGATTATAACAAAAAGTGGAAGGTAAGTTCATTTCATTCTTATCGCAGTCTATCTCTCACAATCGCTTTGGCCAGGTATGAAATATGATTTCTTATTGTTTGGGTTCGTTAGTTCGTGTTCTTTCGTAGCAAGGTACTTGTAATTGTTATTTTGAAATCAATTATCCTAAATAAGCCTTGTTAACGAGGCGCCAGTATCCTTTTGTTTGCCAACACTCAGCACACACAGGTTTATTATTTAAAACTCGAAAAATATCGCGCCTCGTCAATAGATCGCTGTTGGTTGACTGGCTGGCTGGCTGGCTGACTGGCTGGCAGGATGGCCGATTGTCTACTTTATAACTCAATTGTGTGTTTTTCTTTGGCAAAATGCTGCGTAGAACAACAAAAAACTTGGAAAAATTAAAATGAGTTGGCAGAGAGATTTTATGATTGCATTAACACATCCATACAAAAAACCAACAATACGAAAATCTACAAGTACAAAAACTAAAGTGACGATTTCAACGGCATGGCGGGCAATAGTTTTTCGAAAATATTTTTGTGTATTTATGAGCATTTGAAAGCAATTGCGTTTTAAGTGAAGTGGTCATTAGGCAACGGCGCCTGCCAAAATGAGCAACACAAATATTAACATCGTCGCGACAAGATTTTTCACACACAAATATCAGATAGGAATATACCTCTTGCTATTGCTAAACTAAATATTACAAATAGGAATATAATTTTGAAGAAAACTCTCTAACGATTCATGTCAAAATGAAAAGTTGCAAACAGGAAGGAACCAACCACATTTAAGAATATACAGAGTATACAGGTAGTTAGTATTAGCACAAGACAAGAACTAGCTCTGCATCTTTTTATCTCGATAGTTGGATAAGTTTTATGGTTTAAGTTTTCTAATTTGCATTTCACCTGTTACTCTAACAAGATCTCAAAATTTATGTTCACAAAACATTAAAAAACTAAAACCGAAGAGATTTCAAATGGATGATAAAACTAAATTTATTTTACTTCTCTATTGCTGGTTCACGATCGTCATCAACAACGGCTTCACAGCCACGATCATCACAGTGATCGTAAGTATTTTTTAAAGAAGATACTTGTCGTATTTGTGTGCATGTAATGTGGCGTCTTTGTTATTTATGACTTGAGAACTCAGTAGGATACTCTATGGTGACGTGACTCTTTATATTACATGTTGTATGCACTCACTCACATTTAGTTCGACATCCAGTTGCAGTTGTGTAAAACATCCTTCACTTTTTTTTTTTATGTGAAGCGGTAAATTTGTTTTGAAATCTTTCGTTTTCCATTTGTCCAGTTGCTAAACTATCGACCCATAAATCTTGTTCGTCAAGGATGTTCTGGTACATGTTTGCAGCCGAGTGCTGGAGTAGAATGGAAGGCACGTTACGTAAACTATGTAACACCTATAAATTACGTGTTAAATGTTATCAGGCTTTTAAGATACCTACTTGCAGCATCCACTGGACATCAAACTGATTTCACCTTTTTCTTTTTCCATTCCAATCTTCAACATTGTTTTATGACAATTTTTGTTTTATTTTAACTGACGAACGGAGCGTTTGTCTTTATGAAGTTTTGGCGCCAGTTTAAATGTGAAGAATATTGATGGCTGTTGGTTAAAAAAAGAATTGCCAAGTTTTTGGGAGTTGGGGGTATTTTTCTGTTTTTCGCATAAATGTTAGCACATATGTTTCTGATTGAGATAAGAATCATTAATCTGCCAAATTGTAGCTTATAAAAGAGATTATTTTAAAGGGTCATGATCCAAAAGGATTCTTTGTGCAGGCCTTTAGTTTACCATTACATGTTAAGTTCATGAATAAAGCTTCAAATCCTATCCGATAAGAGGCTGAAAGTGTCCACTGAAGCCAATATCTACACATTACCGACAAAGTATTTCCCGGAGCGTACAATTTCCAGTAAGCAATCCCTTAAGTATCATAATGTCGCCCTTATCGAGCGATAATAGATTCTGGTATTTTATTCAGTAGCTCGATAGTTTTCAAAAAAGGTCTAGTCGCTTTATGAAAAATAGACACCAATCCATTATCATTTAAATAATTTCCCCTTTTTTACACTGATTTAGATACCAGAGTAATTTATGTAATTCCAGTTTTAGATGGAGTATATTTATGATTCGTCACAGACGTATAAATCACTCTAACTTGTTTCTTTATATCACTGTCAAGTTTTCAAAAAATATCATAGTTCACAAACGAGATGTTCAACTTTGACAACATGTAAATCACTATTTATACAAAAGGATTGGTGTTTTCTAAAAGCTTATAATGTTCTCCATTCTATTTTGAATACGAATTTTTTTAATTCGATCAGCTTAACTCAATTATTTTTTATATGAATTTTTAAGATAAAAAATCATATAACAAATGAAGCTTTTAATAATGTTCAAAAATCAAAGCTTTTATAGCAGATGCACAGTTGATTTCAAACAAAATGTGACTTCCAACTTAAAAGCACTGCTTAACTAAATAATTTTTAAAATTGAAGACTCACATTCTTTTTCTGAATTTGAAAGTTATTTAAATTTACCACTACATAATAAGCTAATTAATTTTGCAATAATAAATGCTGAAAACAAAACTTTTGTTGGAAATAGTTGATCAAAATTGTATATACTTAATTAAGAAAAAAATATCCTCAGAATCCTTATGACTAAAAATGTCATTTGAATAAAAATGATCCGAATAATCGAGGGAAGAAATTATTTTTTATTCGAATGAATAACATTCTTCAATTAAAAATAAAAAATTATTCGATCAATAACTGTCGATCGAATATTCGAATAAATTTATTAAAATTAAAAAAAATTGGATTAAAATGTGTCAAAGAAATAAAACCAATAGTGTATAATGTTAAAAATGAAGGATTTACACTATATGGCGTATCTTTTGCATGCGGTTTTTGTTTTTAATATCTTATATGTCAGTTTGAAGGGTACATAACTGTCATTTATTCTCACTTAGTTATTGGACATTATTATAGTGTAAAGAATATAAAATCGAAAATGTCGATTATATGCCAACAAAGCATCATATGTGGAAAGTTTCGCTTTATTTCTTTAATATAAAAAAATGTCGCTGAAGCACACCGATTGCTCATCAATGCTTATGGTGAATGTGTTCCATCGGTTTCAACGCGCGAGAGATGGTGTGGTGATTTTGACACGGAAGACAAATATCGCCCAGGCCAGCCATAAAAGTTTGAAAACCACGAATTGGAGTCATTACTACATAAAGATTGTTGTCAAACTCAACAAGAGCTTGCAAAACCATTTGGAGCTACTCAACCAACAATTTCAAAACGTTTGCAAGCAGCAGGATTCATCAAAAAACAGGGAAATTAGGTACCATACAAATTGAAGCCGATAGACCTTGAAAGACGATTTAGCACCGAATTATTTCTTGCGTTGAAAAATGGATCCATTACGATTACCCGAAGAGTAAGAGATCGTACTTGAAGCCCGGTCAACCAGCCGAATCGACACCAAAGCCAAATATCCATGGCGCTAAAGTAATGTTCTGTATTTGGTGTGAGTAAAAGTGTCCTATCTATTATGAACTGCTTAAATCTGACCAGAGCATCACACGGAGCCTGTACCGAATGCAACTGATTCGTTTGAAGCGAGGATTGGCCGAAAATGGCCCAGAATTTGCTGTCAGACAAGATACCCTAATATTCCCTCATGACAACGCCCGCCACATGTTGCAATATCTGTTTAAAACTATTTAGAGTGAAGTGGTTGGGTAGTTTTGCCTCACCCGCTCCAACTACTATTTGTTTCAAGCAGTTCTATTGGCTCGGAATTCATATGTTGCCAGAATGATTTGAAAAGTTCTTTGAATAAATATTTGAATAAATTTATATTGTACAAATGTTTCAAAATAAAATCTAAAAAATTTTAAAAATCCTGCATTTATGTATAAGTCATACACTCAATAAAATGCTCCAATTTATGATCCACATCCTTAATGATAACAATATATGCCTCAAAATAATTTGCATTTTAAATCAAAAAGTACTTCAAAATTAATTCAAAACGTAGACTATTTAAATTCCTTACAAACGAAAAGTGAATTTAATGTGATATCTACTGTATTTCAGACTTGTAGGCATGTAAATCTCTATACTATACAAATATTCGTGGGTATCTTTCAATAGTTATTACATGGACCGGAGAAAGTACAGCTCTTCAAGCAGTAACAAATTTTTACTGCATGTTTAAAAACTACACCACCATAGTGGCGGAGGTATAATGGGTTTAGGCTGTTGTTTGCAATATACAAAAATATTGTCCCAACACCCACCTTAAAGTATACCAATCTGCTCAGGATCACTTTCTGAGTCGACTAGGCGATGTCCGTCCGTCTGTCCGTCCATCCAACTGGTAATAAAACTACAGGTCGCAGGTTTAAAGATAATTCGACAAAATTTAGCACAATCCTTTATATTGCCCCAAGGACAAATGCTATTGAATTTGGTTAGAATCAGCCCATTATTTATCCTAGCCCCCATACAATTGGCCTATTTGAAAATAGTTAAGCTCTCATAAATATCTTAATTATAAACATATTCAAACCAAATTCAGCACAATTAAGTTTTATGTAAGCCGAACTCTCACTACCAAATTTCGTGACGATCGGTCAACAATATTCCATAGCTCCCATAAAAGCAACACTCTCGAATATGTCATTAATATATATAAATCTCTGAAATATGTCAGTATCCAAACAAAATTCAACACAAATATGTTTCATATATTCGCAATTCATCCCACCAAATTTTGTGACGATTGGTCCATAATTAGTCACAGCTCCCATATAAGGCCCACTACCGAAAATGTGTGTATTCAAATAAGATTCAACACAAATAAGTTTCATATCAAAAGAAAACTCTTTATAATCATATACCCAATGTAGGGTATCATAAGGTCGGGCTTGCCCGACTATACCATTTTACTTGTTTATTAAAAAGTCCTCTTCGTTGCTTTTCACAACGGATTTTGTTATATGTACTTTTTTCGAATGAAATATTAAAATAAAATATATAAAAATCAAATAATTAAAATTTAAAATATTTTTTTAACACTTAAGTAGTTAAGATAGAAGGATGAAATTTTGGCATGTGGTATTCAATATTTGGATCTTTAACTCACTATTTTTAAAAAAAAAAAAATATTGGAAATCTAAAAGGATATTCAAGGATAAAAATTTGAAAGGACATTTTTGAAATCTTTTGATCCTTACAGTATAAAATAAAAATAATACGAAATATTTTACAACTCTTCTTGATCATTTGATACCAAACTTGACATAGTAGAATGATCAGAAGTATTTTAAAACATTTTTTAAAAATGTACTCCTCTGACAATTTGAAGTCCTTTTAAAAGGAAACAGGATCACGAAATGAAAAACTAAAAACGCAGTTTTTCTCCATTTAATTTATTGTTTCAGACGTATATCATCCGGTTCGTGTCTAATATTGAGTGTCTTACGGTGTAATAGGTGAAATACTCGAGGGTGTAGCTTATATCTGAGCCCTTTGTGGTGCGATTTTATCGATAAATAGCAAGCTAAGTTGGACTATAGCGGATATATTGATGTATCCATCATGTACATATGTAAGTTATTTGGGGTCTTCGGAAAGTTGATTTCAACAGACAGATGGACATGGCTATATCAACTCCGCTATCTATAACGATCCCTCATTTTGCAATATCCTTTAAAACAACAACTTACCAAACATAATGGCAACTCTTAAACAATTATAAACCTCAACCAGCATATAAAGAGATTATTGCTCAAAAGCTGATGATGATCGGTGATCGTTGACAATACACCCAGCATGTCATCTCGTTACGTTAAATACGAGCAATTTCACACTTTAAAACAAACAAAAATGCTAAAGAAACACAAAAAAAGAAAAACAACTTTAACTTTAACAAATTTTTTTGATCATTCTCAGAAGATAAAAATTTCAACCAAAAAAAAAAGTATAAATTTAACATCATCTTGATGTTATGGCCACAAACAACATTGTTTCATTTCAGTCAGGCTTTTTTATATATCGAACATTTACGTTTGTGGCTCTGCTCCATAATTTACAGAACAAAAAATCAGAAAAAAACAAATTAAAAACAAAAAAAGGTAGCTTTATTATTGTTGTTGACTGCTATAATTCTATCTGATTTTAGATTTAAAACTTAAATTATCTTTAAGGTTTATTGTAATTTTTCATTTTCAAAATACTTTCTCACACACCAAAAAAAAAATAAAACAAAAAAAAAAAACGAAAAATCTTAAAAAGCTTTAAAAAAGAAAAATAAAAGTTGTAAAAAACCAACAACGTTTTAAAACGTCTCATGACTTCTTCAGTTCAAATCATTTCAGTTGAGTTAAGTTAAGTTCTGTTGTTGGTTGGTCTTCTTTTGTTGTTTATGATCATACATTATTCATGATCTCCACTTTGGGCTGTGACTCTAAGTTACTAATTCTGATTGTAAGTCGTCCGTCCCAGTGTGTTATTCGTGGCTTCGATGGCATCTTATTGTTGTGATCTTGGAAATAAATCTTCTTTTAGCCATCATTTAGCTTTTTGAGAGTATCGTTTTCGTTTTGGTGCCTTTTTAATTTATAACACTTTTTGTTGTTATGTTTTTCGGTTGTTTTTAGATATATTTTGTTTGGTTTATTTCTTTCTTTTGTTGTTGGCTGTTGGTAGTAGTATACAAGTGTCTTTTTTAGCGATTTAAATGGGTCTTTTAATTTGAATTTTTAATTAAACAAATTTGTTATTATTGACAAGAAAGTGAAAAAAATTTGGAGAGTAAAAACAAACAGAAATTAAGAACATACAAAAGAATAGTAAAAACCAGGGATGAGTATTATATACGGCTGTGCCGACTCTTGTATACCCACCATCAATATGGACCGATCCTCACAGAAGTTTTTAGAAAGATTTTGGTTCATATAAAACTTGTTTATGTCCAATTTCATTTACAAACCTGTGGAAAATGTCAACCAGCTAGATCCTTTCTTTTCAAAAGACAGAAGGACGGACGTTGCTAGATCGTCTTAGAATCTTATGATAGTTTTTGGTTCTACGATCAATATTTCGATATGTTACAAACGTAATGACAAAATCAATACAAATACCTACACATGGACTACTTATTAATTTATATCGACACAGCACACCGTACCCGATCAGCCAGTACACTGCAGTAAAGCTTGTTTCACATAAATTTTTAGTATTAACTTTATAACTCTAGTTTCAATATAAAATCACACACTTTTATATAATAAACAGTTTGTTAATTTTTATTATAGATTAAAATCAATTTGGAGATTTTTTAAAGTTCAAGTTTTTTTATATGATTTAATTTTATTATTAAGAAATTAACCGGGATTATTTATAGTATTTTGTGTTCAAATATTTAGAAAACATGCATGTGAATTATGCACTCATAAAATGTTTCGTTCGTTAATTTAAAGATTAATTTTAATTAAAAGATATTAAGTGTAATAAATTCAAATTTCACAGCACAAAACCTGTTGATGAACTAAGTATAATCGAATCACATTGACTGTTTTATAGTTATAGCCTATACCAAAACAAACAGTGGGACTGATCGTAAAATAGTAGTAATAAATATGTATATTCTAAACTACTACTTAGTCTGATTAAAAAAAATTTAGTGTTTCATGTTATAAAATGGAAAAATGCCTGTTTCAAACCTTTTCCCAGAATTCTTCATTCAAATTCTTTCGATTTATAAAATGAGCCCATTAAGTTTTCGGATACTAAACCGGTACCAATGTGTAAATACATAACGATTTTGTCCTAACTGATAGTGAACAGTAGAGCAAGTTTACTTATATCCTATATAGACCCGGTACAGTTGCTATTTAAAATCGAGAATATCGGTCCACAAATGGTTGATATACAAGAAAAATACCATTTTTTGCACTGCATAACCGACGCACAGTGGCGCCATTTGAGTTTTTTCGTTGCAAAAATCATAACTTTTGAACCAAATGAGATAATCAAAAAATGTAAAAGGCATATGATAGATAATTGATCAGCCTATGAAAAGAGTGTTTGAAAATGGTTCTACGCCTTTCAGATGCCTACTTATGGGTTAGCAAAGTTGAAATTTGTGGACAAATCAAATTTTTGCGAAGTAAAATAAAATATTTTTTAAAATTTTGTATGTTTCTTTTTATAGGCTTTTATGATTTAAAATTATTCCAGAAAAGATTAACAAATTTTTTTTTTTAAAAAAAAATTTTTTGGTTGGTTTTTCACGGTTGAAACCATGTATATTTTCAAAATTTTACCTCTAGCAAAAAATGGGACAATGACGGAATAATCAAAGAACTTATTTTGAAAATATGGCAAATATAGAAATTGATAGTTTTTTTTATTTTTCTTCAAAGTTGAGAAATATTGAAAAAATGGATAGTTGGTAAATATCGATTTACCTGGACAAATACAAAACAAACAGTACAATTTTTGTTTATTCTTTTTTTAATAAATATATCTATCAAAAGAATCAAAAATAATGACGATCAGTTACATAGTTTTCAATATATTGTATCTGAAAGCGGACCAAATTACCTAAAAATTGTCTGTTTTTTTGAAAACTGAAAATCAGTCAACTTTGAAGTAGTAGCATTTTTGAAATCATTGGACAATTTACTGTAAAAAAAAGGTTTATTTTTTAGGGGCACATGAAATTTTGATTTTAGCAACCTCACTTGTAGGGTTCTATAGCTGAAACAAAAAGTCGACTTTTCGACCTTTCGACTTTTTCCGTTTTTTAAAAAGTCGACTTTTCGACTTTGGTAATTTATGAAAAGTCGACTTTTCGAACTTTCGACTTTTTAGTTAATCGACTTTTTTCGACTTTTTTCGACTATTTTCGACTTTTTACCATTTCTTGTAAAAAATACATGGTTTCAACATTTATTGATGCGCCTTTTGTAAAGTTTAGAAATAAAAATTAAATTTATCAAGGCGATAATAGTTAGAATTTTGTGTAGAAAAAAGCTTTATTTTATAAACATTTATATATTTATTATTTACATATATTAGCATACACTACAAAAAATGCAAGAGCAATATTTTTTTTAACAATCTAAAAAGTCGACTTTTATCGACTATTCGACTTTTGAGATAACATAATCGATTGTTCGACTTTTTTCCGACCAAAAAGTCGATTTCGACTTTTCGACTATTTTCAGGAAATAGTCGATTGTTCCAACAATCGAACAATCGACTTATAGAACCCTACTCACTTGTTCTACGGGCGCCACTGTGCGACGCTGCATTCTGATAACACTACGAGATGAGGCTAATTACTGCGAGTTATGTATTTTGAAGCTATTAATTAAAGAGACTAGAAGAAAAGATAAGATATACATATTATATATCAACGTGTACGAAATTGTGTCTTCTTTTCAAAAATGTATACAATTTTTAAGAATTAAAAAATTGATAGAAGACTTTTTTCAAAAATGGTAGCTGATTTTTTTAGAAAATTTTAATTTTTAAAGTGCAATCAAAGTTTTATTTATGAATCGTTATTGATTAAACTTAGATGTAAGTTTTAGTGAATTGTTTTTCACAATCCCTCAATTCCCAAAAAACTTTTCAAAAATCCCAAAAATAATATTTTTTAGATTTTTGACTCTGTTGACGGTACCGAGGTAAGGGCAATAAATTCCCTTGGCAAAATATTTAGGAACATATTGGATATGATCCAATATGAAAACAGGTTTCAATATATAAAAATCGTTCAAACAAAATCGAGAACAAAAATTAGGCATCTTTTTTAATTTTTGATCCCACTTTGGGACATTGTGGCTCGGCACTCCCTTGGTGTTTTAGGCTTAAATTCAAAACTTAAATTTATCAACACCTCCTGTATGTCATATACACCTCCTCTATCGGGTTATCCGTTTAGAAGATTTATGTATTTGCACTTTTTTTCAGTTCTCCAACTGTGGGACGTATATAAGGCCATAGTAAGTTGGATCTACAATGGGTCAAAATCGGTAAAAATATTTTTTAACACTATTTTTTCACAAAAAAAAAATTTTTTCATAAACTTTTTTTTACTAATAAACTTAAAAAAATTTTAAAAAGAAAAACCAATTTTAAAAAATTAAAAAAACAAATTAGAAAAACATTTTTTTTTTAATTTTGTTTACCTAAAAATATTTAAAATTTTTATTTGAAAGTAAAATTTGGTGAAGGATATATAAAATACGGCACAGCCAAATATAGTTCTCTTACTTTGTTATTCCATTTGTAATTTCTCAATTTTTCATTTGCTACCCCACAAAGAATATATATTCTGGATCGTTATAGATAGCGAAGTCGATATAGCCATGTCCGTCTGTATGTTGAAATCAATTTTACGTAGCCCCCAAATAAATTACATACCTACATGATTTATACATCAATATATCGAGAATTCTTCCGGCTCGGTTGCAATTTAAAATCGACAAAATCGGTCCATAAATGGCTGAGATTTAAGAAAATACCGGGATTACATAGATTTTTGGCCTATTTTTGATCTATATCTGGATTACTAAGTCATTAATATAGACAATATGGATATCCAATGATAGATATTTCAAAGTCCATTGCAACGATGTATATAAGGCTATAGTAAGTTGGACCTACAATGGGTCAAAATCGGGAAAAATATTTTTTAACCCGAATTTTTTTTTCGACAAAAAAAATTTTTTGTCATAAATATTCTTTTCAATAAATTTAAAATTAAAAAAAAAATTTGGAAAAAACTTTTTTAAAATAAACGAAAAAATAATTTCGAAAATAAAAAACAAATTTACAATTTTGTTTACCTAAAAATATTTAAACATTTTATTTTAAAATATAATTTGGAGAAGGGTATATAAGATTTGGCACAGCCGAATATACATACATAGCTCTCTTACTTATTTTCTTAAAATTTTTTTAGAATTTTTTTTTATTTAAGTTCTGAAACAGCCTAATGTAGAAATCCTACTTGTTTATTCTGCATACTTATATGACCAAAATTTGTTTATCGGGATCAATTTGATCTTAGGGTATCTACAGTAAATGTTTTTTGTCACAGGCATCCACATTTGAACGTCCGAGTGAAGTATTTTTGATCGTTTTCTAATAGAAATTAAAATCGACCGCTCTTAAGCCCTTCTTTCTTTAATAATTTAAATCTGTAAAAATTATTTATAATTTTTTTTAAAAAAATTAAATAGTATTTCTACAAGTTTTATTTACTGAAAGTATGATTCTAATACACAGTGTTTTCCAATTGGAGCTATAGTTTAGAAGACCATCTAAGCCGTCAAACCAGAGAATTGGAAAAACACATAAGTAGCTTGTGTTATTATAGAGAAGTAGTTTGAAATTGAACTTCAACATTTACATAAAATAATCTTTGAAATTTGACTGATTTTGTGAATGCTCACATTTCTAATTTCTATTACTTTAAACCAATTTAAAGGTTTGGAATTATATTTAAACAAACTGTTGTTTTCTCTCAAAAATAACAATATCGAGCGAGCCACTTAACAATTCAATTAATTAATCATTTATGAGTCCTCAAGCGTAAAACCCCTGAAAAAAAAATCACATACATACATATTTATAAATATATAATTTAAATTGGCGCCAAGGCTCGTGACCACCTGCTGTTCAACAATGAATCCTTGTTAGCATTGCAAACCTCAAAATTCGAAAATCAAAACCAAACACAACAGCAACAGCAACAAAATAACTAAATCTAAATAAATGTGAAGCAGAATTCAACTAAAACATTTGGGAACATCGGAACATTCGAACATAAATAAATTGAAAACCGAAACTAAAACATTTGTTTGTTTTCTTAAATATTTTGTGTTTATTTCGTTTCGTTGCATTTCATTCTTTGTTTAAGATTATTTATTTAGGTCCTTTTTAGGTTTTTTTTTTAAATTTTGATCAAGGCTGGAATTAAAGGAATGTTACAATTTTGTTTGGTTCGTTTTTTTCGTATTTTCTTGTTAGATTTTACACAGTGCGCCTAAATGTTTAAATATTTAAGAATGAATGTATGTATGTATATAGTTTTTTCGTTGAAAAGTAAACTAAAACATTAATTACACACTACTAAATCGCCTACACACCGAAGCGTTTGTCTGGCATTTTAAATGAAAAATTACAAAAACGCACAATTAAATATTTGTTACGCCCCCTCTCTGTCCCTTAGTTTTCCTGGCCGTGTGGTTGCTTTACAATCTTTAACATCAACCATTGAGCAAACATCAATATTCATATGAACGAACGAACGATCGTACTTAATATCTTGATAATAGAAAAGTTGTTCTTTAAACAAGATCTTTGTTTTCTAAGGGCTCAAATATAAACGTTCTTTTATGTATTTTTTTTTTTGCCTTTAAACATTTGTCTATTTATTTAATTGTGGATAAAACAAATAGCATGGTTAGTTATCATTATTGTTATTTCAACAATAACAAATGTTTTCTTTTTTCTTTTTTTTTTGTTTAATTGTTAATTATTGTTATTAAATTGTTATAATTGTTTTGTTTTCTTTGCAGACGCATGTTTCCATCCATGAGACTGTCATTGTCTGGCCTTGAAGAGGAAAGTAACTATTGTATATTGCTGGAAATGGTACCAATTGGCGATTGTCGTTATAAATTCTCTGGCTCACAGTGGGTACCAGCTGGTGGCGCTGAACCTCAATCACCGCAACGCATGTGTTTGCATCCTGATAGTCCGGCAACGGGTGCTCACTGGCAGGCCCAGCCGATATTGTTTAATAAAGTGAAGCTAACAAATAATACGCTGGATAATAATGGTCATGTAAGTTGATTTTTATGATTATAACAAGAACAGTGATATTGAAAAATTATAACTCGGGACATTTTATGATCTAGCAATTTCTAAACACGTAGGTTTGTGACTATTTATATTCAGAACCTCATTTTTATAAAAAGGTTTGAAACATGAATATTTTTCATGCTAATTTTTTCAAATTGGATTTTTTTATTTGGAACTCCATAAAATATATTTATTCCGGATCGTTATAGATAGTGGAGTCGATATAAACATGTCCGTCTGTCTATTGAAATCAACTTTCCGAAGACCCCCAAATATCTTAAAAACATAATTGACACATCAGTATAGCCGATATGGTCCTGGTTCGCTTGCTATTTAAAATCGAGAAAATCATTTATCTGGATTACTACATAATTAACATAGACAATATGGATATCAAATGAGAGCCATTTCAAAGACCTTTCCAATAACGTATATAACTAAATTCAGATCGACAATGGGTCAAAATCGGGAAAATATTTTTTAACCCGATTCACCAAAAATGTTTTTGGTACGAAATATTGGTCGTAGAAGTAAAATAGTCCTTCTGTATGATGAAGGCACGATAGAGCCTAGAGGAAAGGACCTAGGGAGATGCAATTTTTGCCAAATATTCTCTGTTGATCAAAAATATTTAACTCTTACTTGTTTTACATTAATAAATTTGTATTCCCATCATCAAGGCATTCAGGTCATTCTGTTACTTGAAATATTAGTCGTATCTGTTGAAGGCACGATATAGCCTAGAAGGAAGAACCGAGGGAGATGAAATTTTTGTCAAATATTCTCTGTTGATCAAAAATATATGGTAGTGAAAATGTGCGAAATCGGTCTAATCAAAAAAGTTTAAAAGAAAATGATAGGGTCTAAAAGAGAAGGCCCTGAAATTTCATACGAATAGTAATTTCTAGTAACTAAGTACTTATGTGTTAAAAAATTAACAAAATAAGTTGAACCGGAATAAGATTTGGATCATAATATATGACAATCATTGTTCGAACTTTCCATTATTCATATTTTGTTGACAATAACATTTAAATGCATGAATCTACCACTGATATTTTCTCTTAATAAAAAATATAAAATTAACTAAATCGGGTGAAACAGATAAAAATGGTGATCGGTTTATAAAATCCGACAGATTGCTACTTGTCTATTTTTGTCTGATTATATAATATAAATAATCTTTTCCTTTTTTGTATTTTCAGATCGTTTTGGCGAGCATGCACAAATATCAACCACGAATACATGTGATACGTACCTCTGATTTGGCTCAAATACCGTGGGCGCCTCAGCAAGCATTTGTTTTTCCTGAAACTGAATTTGTAGCTGTTACAGCATATCAGGTAGGTTTTTTATAAAAACATAACAAACTAGTAATCTGATTTAAAAAAGAAATTTTCGAATTTGAATTAAAAGTCGAATCCTTAGAGGAAAGAGAACTGAAACAATACAAGTCATGTGAAAGGCTCCTGATTAGTTATAATTAATACTTTATATGAATTTAACTTGTCACTTTCTTATGGCTTTGTCATTAGTGGAGTTCCCTAGAGGATAAGGAAAGACAACTAAAACAAAACTAGTCACATGACACGCTCCTGGATAGTTCTAACATCTTATGAAGGAAACTTATCACTTTATTATGGTTTTGTCAGTAGAGAGGTCAATAGACAATATTTATATTCTCTTTGACATGTGTCAATCCTAATATATTAACAACTTTGTTCAGTGTTGCTGGTTTTTCCACTCTCGATCTTATAGTGACAACCTGTAGCTCATCTGTGTTCCGACAGGGAGATTATTATTTACATTTTTTGAAAACTTCTTACATACAATGTTCTACAATAGGAGCTGTAGTTTAGAAGAAGTTGCTTTATCTTAATGCGCAAATATGCTAAGTCCTTTTTCACAAATTTTACAGGGGTCACAAACATTGTTCTAATATTTCTGAAATCTGTTAATACACTATACAGTTTATAAGAAATTCTTTAGTATGATATACAGTGAGTGTCACTCAAAATCGTACAACATATTTTTTTTTAAAATATTTTGAAATTATACAGGCAATAATAGGTGATTATATAAAAAATTAAAAGTCATTTTATTAAATGGAACAAAAAATATGTATTTCAACAAAAAAGTTAACAAAACCTCAATTCGTTAAAAAAATATTGATGAAAATTAAAGAACATCACAAAATTCATATTTCACTTAAATTCGTACAATTATATTAAATTATAATTAAAACTTTAAAAATTAAAAAAAATGTTAATATTAAATAATCCTAATACTTTGTAGGGTATCATTTGCTATTTTTTAGTGCCTTTACGATTTTAAATAAAGCGTTGATATTCTGGGCACTGACAGTCTTACCCAATTATTTTATTTGTGGATAAGGGCAGTTAAAATTATAACCAATTTTCTGATAGGTAATAGCACACTCAATATAAAAATAGCATTTTAAAATATTTCCAAAACATCAACTTTCTAAAACTAATGAATAAAATTTGACTACGATGGTGTACGATTTTAAGTGACATTCACTGTAATTATTTTCTATTATTATTATTATTTTGTATTTTTTAGTGGACTTATCATATTTGCTTACAACCTTTCTTCTTTGTTTTTGTTGTTTTTGTCACTATTATTGCTCTCAAAAGGCAATATAACAACATTTTTGATTAGGTTGGGTTTCATGTGCAGCCACTCGTCAAGTAGCTCAAAACTGATCTCATTGTGATACCCAAGGGGTAAACAGCAGGGTATTTATAATACTTCCGTTATCTCCGAGTTAAACCAACCAGATTCCCTTATGAAGGCGTAGATTCGACTAAGATTCATCATTGATAGCTCATCCAAGCATGATAGGAATGGGATTCCTGGCAATGCCAGAAAAGGTGAGACACAGTGTCCTCCTCTTCTTCATTATGACAGCTTCTTTAGTAATATACAGTGTCCTGTAATAAAGGAGACAATTAGCCTTATTTGCGCACGACGGAATTCCATAAGTAGATTCGTCCTGCTGAAATCATATACGGACCAAGTCGACCTCATTGTAGCACAGGAAGGTTCATTGGTCCACCTGTTTTGTATCACATAATTTCTGCTGTATAGCCATCTTGCATTTAAAAAGGGAAATTCCAGAAAAGGGGTCGATCGCCTCCCCTCCATCATCGCACCCCTTATAAGCGATTCATCTGCTATATAATCATCCTGATAATGATGTAATAACTAATACGGGTTTGCTGCTATAATAAAGTGTCTTCCAATAGGAACCTCCGAACTTTGAAAGTTGATAGCGACCAAATTGTTGGTGCTACATGGTACCGTGAAATAGCTCCCAAATAAAAATAACTCACAATGAAATAACTCCCAATGAAATAATTCCCATCAAAAATGAAATAATTCCCAAACTTGAAAAATGAAATAACTACCAAAGGATAAAACGAAATTACTCCCAATAATCGGCGGTTTCATAATTTTAAAAATATTAGTCCCAAAAAAAGCGAAATAACTCCCAATGAAATAAATCCCAATAGAAATGAAATAATTCCCAATCCGAAGCAATTTATTTATGTAATCTAACTCCCAATGAAATAAAGAACTACAAAAGTCAAATTATTCTTTGCTTACGAAACATTTTTCCTCCTCTGGAGGAAAAATGAGGCTTCGCTCAGAAAAAATATTAGTTTTGCTAAGGGGTTCTCCTCTGGGGTGTATCAAAATATGGCTTCGCTCAGAAAAGATTTCTTTCATTGCAGAAATGTTTTATAATATTTCAGACAGCCGATTTTCATTTCACACATTGCGACCTGACAATGGCCGACAATGTTAAATGAAACTTTTCTGAGCGAAGCCGGTTTTTGATACACCCCAGAGGAGAAAACCTTAGCGCTACATCTGTCGAATTGGCTGTCATTTATTCAGTTCGCTTTACCAAATCACCATAGACTGATATAGCGTTCAACGGCATGTGCAAATGTTTCATTAAATGGGATTTCTGTTCGTCTAACGTTACCCGCGCTTCTCCTATTTGAGGGCATGGTCATCTCATGTGGAGGTGATGTAAACTAGCCACCGAGATCGTTCGATTTGACTTTTTCTTGTGTGGTTTTCTTAAGTCACAGGTCTATGCAAATAAGCCATAGCGGCCTTCAAAGCAAACATAACCCATGCCATCGGTCAAAGTCAGCCTGCATCAGAATCATGGAAAATTTGACATATCGGATGGGAGCCAACCAGCAAAGCGGAAATTTTTCATTGCGTCGGTTCCAGTTTGCCGATTTTCGTGAATTTTATTTAGCAAGTGCTTACTTCTTCAACTATGGCTCCTTTTCTATTCTTCTATTATCTAAGGATACTCTTAAAATACATAGTTTACTAAGAAAAACTCAAACAAAACATAAACATCATCCAACATAAGTGGTTAATTGCCTATTTATAAATTAACTCCCAATTACTAGACAGAAAACAAACTATTGTAGTACTTAACCAAAAATCGAAGGCAATCAATCGTACTTTGAAATAAACTAAAACTCATTCATGTTCTTGACTCAGCATCAATCAGTCGTTGAAAAATGAACAGAGTCTTTCTTAACTCTCATTTAAAGTTCATAGAGTTCTGGTATGAAAAACGAAATGCCATGCAAAACCAAAAACCATGGGTGTTCAGTTTTGCAAAAAACCACTTGAGTTTAGTTAATTATTTAATTTGTTCAAGTCTAGGAAAGAAAAATATAGACTGAAAACAAAGGCACAGCAGTTGTCTCTAACAACCAAATTAGCTTGTAACGCCCAACACATCCTATTTTTCTCCTTTCTTTTTTTTGTTAACTCCATGGCTCTTGATAGATGATGCCTAAAAGATAGTAAAAGGAAGTTGTAGCTGTAGATGTAATGACGATTGCCAAAAATGTCTTAGTCATGATGCTAGTAGTTAGCAACAGAAGACAAGTAGTAATAATATTGGCTGGTAGACGACTGACTGCTCACATTCTGTGATTTTGTGTAGCTCTTGCATTAAACATGTCAAAAATGAATCACTAAATTCGAGAATGAAGTGGCATAATTTGATCTCTTGCTGTGTTTTTGTTTCTTTCCATAATTTTTGGTTGAACTATGGCCATTCCATTGTCTGTCCTTCTGTCTGAATGGATGACTGACTGAATGCTTGTTTTTAATATGATTTGAATGAATGTGCTTTAAGACGCCAGTCTGATGATCACATGCGTTTTTTTATTTTATTTTTTGTGTCTAATTAGCAAGATCAGTGTTGAAAACGGAAAAGTATCGTGTCGTAGGGTTCTTAAAGATTTCGTTTTTATTTTGAAGTGTCATGCTAAGCAGTATCTTAAGGAATGGAATAATAATTTGAAAGTAAGCGCTGGTTCTAAATATTTTTTTTTATTTCATAACAAAATTTCGACAAAAGAAATTAATTTTGAACCTTTACTCTTTTGAATTCCATAATTTTGTTATAAACGTTTTCCATGGTCATACAAAATTTAAAGTTCTCCAGAAATTCAAATTAAATTTCCCAAGATTTATCTTAAATACAGCCATTGCACGATTAAAAACATATCTAGAATTCAGAATAGAACAATGGAGGGTTCCTGAGATTGTTTAAATCTGGAAACGATCTACAATCATTTGTGACAATTGTTTTTAATTCCGCTTTCCTTAATTCACTCCTTTAAATTACTGCTTACTCAAAATTAAATTGCTGAAACTGTGCTTTCTTCACTTCATTAAGCCAAACTTTTGCAATTTCTACTCTCATCACCTTTTTTAACTCTTTTTCATTTAATTTTCTTCATTTCTCATTACAGAATGATCGTATTACTAAACTAAAGATTGATAACAATCCTTTTGCCAAAGGGTTTCGTGAAACTGGTCAATCTCGTTGTAAACGCAAAATGTCTTCATCACCTACTGCCGAGGATCAGCCTCATCATCAGCAGCAGCAACAACAACAACAACATCATCATGATATCATGTCTCCAACAAAATCACTGACTACTACCGCAATCAGTGAGTCGGGATCATCAATTTGTTCGGATAAACCAATGACGGCATACTTTAATGATCATCATCATCATCAGCAGCATCATGCTCAACATCACAGCCTAGTGGATGTGTTAGTAGATGCAACATCACCATCAACAATAACATCGCCACAAATTAAACGTTTACGTTCGAATGGTTCGGCTTGTTCTTTAGATGCGGTTAGCCAAACAAATGAAACCAGTTCGGGAGGCAACATGTCGTCATTGGATTATGCTAACACTGCCAGCAACATATTTCAACAACAACAGCATCAGCAGCAACCAATTGCTTCTAGTGGTAATGCAACATCCGTTGCTTTCATGCATCATTTCCAGCAAAACATGCAATCGTTGCTACGACCTTCACTGGTCGATATAGCCTGTTCGTATTTTGCCCGTCCCCAACCGCTCTATCCCCAACATGTTTATGCTGTGGCAGCACAACATGAAGCATTAGTTGCGGCCGGTTTGCCACTGCAACAATTGCAAGCACCGCCATCATCGTCATCATCATTACCACTACCACCTCATAATCTCAGCGAATTGCCGCAACAGTGTTTGTCTCTGGAAACAAGCAACAGTGGTGCAACAACAGTTGGTGATGTTAGCAGTGCAAGTGTTGGCAGTGTTAGCTGTAGAGGTGAATTGCCAAATCGTGTTATTGCCATTAACTCAAATACCACCTTAGACTGCATAACAAACGATGCCGATCTTTCTTCATCCGATTCATCATTAATACAAGACGATACTGCAACACCGGTTACAACACCAACAATGTCTGCTACTTGTAATTCAAACGATGATGCATTATCCCCATCCCCATCATGCAACAACACCAGCAACCGCAGAAGTGCCAGCAATGGCCACAATACCAACCATAAAAAGAAAGGTTTTAGCATCTCGGCCATTTTAGGTGGTGGCAGTTAGTTAAAGAATTAATGTCCATTTAGTTAGATAGTTAGTTTGCTAGTTAGTCTATCGTCTAACTATTGTATCTGCCAATGTACAATGTAATTATAGCCTTTTAGTGGAAATAAATAGTTTGTAATCATTGTATACTCATTTATTTAATTAAAAAGTTATATATTTTATTTTTTATTTTGTTTAATTAAATCCTAGTTAAGTTTAATTTATAATAAAACTGATAAATAATTTATTAAATTTAATAAAATATAGAAAATAATTAATGGAAAATGTTAAAGTTTTTTATTTGTTAAAGTGTTAAAGATGGAATAGACGTTGAAAACTATTCTAAGAATATAGAAATATAATAAAATAACGATCTTGTTAAATATTAGAGTGTCATTAGTGACAGTATAATATTTATAGAGATCTGTTTTTTTTTTTAAATGGAAGTGATGGCTCTGAATATTTCTAAGGCAATATATATAGAGTCTGGAGCATTTCTATCCCAAGCTTTGGCAGTCATTAATAACTTATTATATAGATAGGAGCTCTATATCGATCTGCTTCTCATGCTTTAAAAGTTTTGGACATGAAAATTTATGAAAACATTTTAGTCTTTTCTTGAAAGAGTGTATGAAATTATTCACTTAATTAAACGAATTCACATTCATACAACTCTCAAGTATGCAACGGTGCAGAATTGAACCGATCTTAAAAGATGTGCCAATGACAAACAATCGAATTTCTTTCAGTGTTAGAATACTTGTTAAAAAATTAAAATACAAGGTGGCGCAAAAGTAAACTTCCGATGTTTTTTGGCTGTAATTAAAAAAAAAATGAAAAACTTTGATTCTTCTTGTGGATTATTTTTATTTGGTCTTTTAATTTTTTTTACATCAAGTCGAGAATATGATGTCATATAAATGGCGGCATTTTCCATCACTTTGGCCAAAACTCCCGGCGATAGGTCCTCACATTCTTGACGGATATTGTCTTTAAAAGCTGCAAGAGTCTGAGGCTTGTTGACATAAACCCGCGACTTCAAAAAGCCCCACAAAAAAAAGTCTGGAGCGGTCAAATCAGGCGATCTTGCTGACCAGTGCAAATCTCCAAAACGGGAGATTAGGCGCCCGGGAAATGCATCCTTCAGCATATCGGTTGTGGCACGTGCAGTGTGTGCCGTTGCACCGTCCTGTTGAAACCACATGTTTTCCAATCCCAATTCATCAAGTTGCGGTAAAAAGAACTCGTTGATCATTGCTCTGTAGCGCTCGCCATTCACAGTAACCGTTTGGCCCGCGACGTCTTCGAAGAAAAAAGGTCCGATGACTCCTCCAGCGAAAACAGCACACCATACAGTGACTTTGAGCGGGTGTAATGGCTCTTCGTGGGTTACAAGCGGATTTTCAGTGCCCCAGAAGAGTAAATTTTGCTTATTTAATTTACCCGCTAAGATGGAAATGGGTCTCATCACTCATCTGCGACGAAATTCACGTGGTGCCAAAGTCACCGACCGATTATTGGTCAAATAAATAGTCATCAATATTCCGCGTTCTGGAGCAGTGTAGCGTAACATTGTTTATTAACGTGTATTTCGCATGTGTTTCCTACACAAATGTCAAAACAGAACTGACATTAGGGGCCAATCGCAAAATATCTAGCATTTTCTGATAGGAGGATTACTTTTGCGCAACCACTCCACTTTGGTGTTACTAACCGAAATGTTTCTGTTGATTATATTTTTTTTTTTGCCAGCGATTTGGAAGAGCAAAAATCGTTTGCACTCATTCGCATTATATTGAATGGTTGCCTTTTTCGAGCCAGTTTTCTGGAACATATATTTCTTTGAGGAATTTTTTATTTTTTTCTGTTATACCAAAATCTTGGTCAAATGGTAAATATGAATGTCCACTTATCAAAAATGTTTGGCATAATTCTTCAATGGTAAAGTTTGGCTGAGATACAACGACATTTTTATGTTTCTATTCTGTCCCCCACATTGATCGGAATACATAATGCAAAAGTATATTCAACTTTGATCCATATTTGATCTATTACTTTGTTATATTATACTCTGTGCAAAAGCGATTTCTTCAGCTCCATCTGCTTCTGAATACCAAAAGGTGGCTTACACCACTTTTGTATTGGTAGTTGGTAATGTAAGGAAAATATGTCACACCAGAACAGCAATTAAGAAAAATTGTGGGTTACATCACTTTTGCGTTGATGGCCCAATTATGAATTAGTTATGAAGCATATTTGTCCTACTCTTTCATACTTTTGGATGGAATCTCCCAATGATGTTATTTCATTGAACGATGTTGACAAGGCCATCACCGCCAACGTCGAGTGCTATAGGTCGATGATTACCATCTTTTTTTGGGATGATGTTGGTGTCCACATTAGACACTCTGATTCTGAGCGATTTGTGGGCATGATCATCTCACATGGAGGTGGTATGAAGTGGCCATCAGGATCGTGCGATTATACCCCATTAGACTTTTTCTTGTTATCTCAGAAGGAAGTAATATTTAAAGTCATGGTGAAAGTGATATTGAAAATGCTTACAACTGTATCATTGATAATATAGACGAAGAACATGATTTTAAAAACTAAAGAAGACTTTCGACGATACTACGATTTGAAAAAGAGAAAAACTTACAGCCTGGCCCACGATATCGAAAGAAAAATGAGTCGAAGAAATTTTTATGGAAAACACTCAGTTTTTAAAATTCTTTCGAATAGTTTTCATACAAATTTGTTCGAATCATTTTTCTTTCGACATTGTGGGCCAGGCTGTTAATATCTTACTTTATTAAAAAAATAATTATTCGAATAATTTTAGTCATGTATCGAATTATTCGAACAAGTTGAAATCTCTTATTCGAACAAAAGAAAAATCGAATAACGTGGATGCCCTAGTATTTATTCTATGGTGTCAACAAGCAGAGATAAAACAAGATTTATGACAACGTGGTTTTTTGGCATACTTTTGATCTATATCTGGATTACTTACCCCCATTTTCTCAATATCTGGTTATCGTATTTCGTAACGATAAACCTCCAATTAACCTTTTTTTTGTATGAGAACTCAGTTTATCGTCACGATAAAAAATAACCAGAGATTGAGGAAATGGGGGTTAGTCTTTAATATAGACAATATGGATATCTAATGATTAGGGTATTCATTCGACTAATGATCGTTCGATTAATCGAATAATTTCTTACGAGTAATTATTCGAACAATTTAAAAATGGCCATTTTCGAATAACAAATAAATTGAACAATTTTATGTAGAATAATCGAATAAAACGAATTAATGTTCATACATATATATTTAAATTTATTAAATTGCTTAAAATTTTTCGTAATTTCAAATTTAAATAAGTAATAATGACTTACAAAAATTGTATTGATTCTGAAATTCGACAAATAACTATAGACACAGTGACTTTCGATCACTGTAGATGAGTGTTCCGATAGCTGCTTCTATAAATATATAAATATTACTGCAAGAAGTTACAATTCTAAAAACAAATCATTAAAAATTTTTAACTTAGGACTTGAACCAATGAAAATAAAAGATACGGAATAAAATATTTGTTATTGACATAAAAAAGTTCTTAATACGTTTATATTGTATTTGAATTCAGGATCATGTCCAACTAGCTCAAATTTTTTAAAGCATAGCTCCAAAACGGAAACTAAAGGTTTTGATAGTCAATTGTTTTGTAGATTGTTCGGGAGTTAATCTGACCAGAATATTTCTGTTGAAAATTTAATAATGGACTTTGTTTTCGAATGTTTTTTAACATTATCAATACTTGAATTGTTAACTTTAACGTTATTTTTTGTTTTTCTTTAACAATAAAATATTAAAAAACCGACATCAAAACTTCATTCTTTACTTTTTTAAAAAAAATTTAAATATTCGAATAATTCGATTAATTTTAAACGTGTGATAGAATTATCGAATAATTCGAATACCCTACTAATGATAGATATTTAAAAATCATTTGCATCATATATAAGGCCATAGTAAGTTGGGCCTATAATCGAGAAAAATATTTTTAAATACGTAAAAAAACCAAAACATTTTTTTTTCATAAATTTATTTTATTTGATGAAGGGTATATACATATATATGATTCGGCACAGTCGAATATAGCTCTCTTAGTTGTTTTTAAGTTTAAATTGTTGTACATAATATAATTTGTTTGCTTATTTATATATTGTTACAAAGAACACAGTATAGTTTGCGTAACCATGCCGAATCATGTTTTTTCTCAATATGAAGGCTTTAATTAAAAGCTGAATCAGTTTTTAACAATCTGACGAAGTCGACTTTACAACTTTTTCCAGTTAGTCGAATTTTTAACTTTTTGGGATAATGATTCTTCCAAAGCTGATTTATGGAACCTAATTAATAAAACAGTTTCAAAATGGATATCAGCAATCTGTAGCCCATGCAATTATGCTCGATATTTTTTAATATTTAGATGCATTTATCATGTATACTTGACACAGAAGGATGACCACAAAATACCTCCCCCTCCTAAAAAAAAATTTAACAAATTAAGTTTCCATGTATGTGAATCGTATTTTTCATTACGCTTGATTCAAATTACAAACAAAATATATTGACAAATAAGAAAACAACAAAACAACCAAAATATTTTTTTTGTAATTCAACTCAAATGAAACGTTACAGCGTAAAATGCTACTAAAATTAAACATTTAAACAAAAATACCAAAAAAAAAAAAAATGAAAAAAACAACATGTGGCATGTGCGGTTAAAAATTTAACTCATTAACACTTCCTTTCCCCCTAATTCGAAAACAATTAATGTTTTCATTGTTGTTGTTCTGCTTGTTACGGTATAACAATTGTTTAGTATTTTTTTAAAATGAACACTTTGTTACGAGTGGGGGCAGAGAAGAAATTGAAAATTTATAAACAAAATAAAAATTTATGCAGTACAATATTTTTAAGATCGAATTACAGAACATCAAACTATGAAAAAGAAAAAAAACAAATACAGAACAAGACTAATAACAACAAATCAAGCAACAAAACGTCATATGGATGGATGTCTGTCTGTCTGTATATCTATCTATGTGCCACAATGATGTTGTGTGGAGTGGTTAAAGGTGGATGCGTTCATTAATTGAGGGTGTGCATTGTTGCAATGCCAGCGCATTTATTTTCTAAATTTATGTTCAATGTTGGCTGTTTTCGTTGCATATGCAACAATAACAAAAAAATGTCTCAACATGTTATACGCACATTAAATGAATGCAACTGTCAATTGGCTGTAGCAAATAACGCATTAACCGGAGAAAAATGAAGGCCCACCACCATCAACAACAAAAGCAGCAGCAACAACATCTGTTTAAAGGTGTATGTAGGAACACATATATACACACTAGTACATGGTTCATATTGATAGCCCAGCAGTTCTGGTGACTGTCGCCGAACTACCTCTTAGAGGCAACAAAATAGCTACTTATTTGAAGAGTTATTTTAACATGGACTTGTCCTAGATGGAAGTTTCATTAACCCTGCTTAGATTACACATCGGATTACAAAAAGCCATTTAGTGACAATTGACTCTGTCATAAATTACTTCTAGTGGGTTTAATTTACCAAAATTGTGAAAAAAATAATTAAGCAGACTATACTCTGGATTACTTAGGGATAGTAAAGTGATATTTGACTCCACTTTAGATTACTGGGTATTTGTAAATTGATCTATCAACTTATATTTGCATGGATCCATACATATCATATGACTACAAATATATATCTGTGAACTTTTGACAAAATAAATGAAATTTTCCAAGAATTATAAAATGAAAATGAAATTTTCCAAGAATTATAAAAAGCTTTCGAAATTCTTTAGGGACAAATAATAAAATAATTCTCAATCAATTCAACAGTTTTTACGTTCTTTTGAAAAATTTTAAAAATTCCACTTAAATTGTTTTATCAAAACTCCACAGATATATAAATTAGAGTCAGCCTAAATAGGATACATTGTCACCATTAAAACTGTTGGTTCATGTTGACTGTGTTTTTTTTATATATTTTTCACATTATGTTCCTATCAGAGTTTTGTTCTTGTATTTATAAGTTGGGTGGTTGTTGCAGTGGTTGTATACAAGAGTAGAGATCATCATAAATTGTTAAATGAAAATCACTTTTAAATGAAATGTTTTATGATCATTTTTTATTCAATTCAATGTTTTGTTATTTGTACTATTAGAGTTATAGCCTACATATTGTTATTGTGGTCGTTTAAAAGGGAAGGTATCCGGAATTTATTTTTAAATTTAAGCACTTTTTGTAGCATAGCCAACTCTGGCGATTAGCCCCTGAGATAGATTGTCCAAAAAAACCGGCAAATTTAGGAAACCGGTTTCCGGTTTAACTGAAAAAGTGTGTTTTTGAAAAAACCGGTTTTGATTATTGTCTCTTAAAAAAACCGGTGAAGCGGTTTCGGCTTTTGTCTTCAAAAAAAACTTTTTATAATACATTTTTTTTTAATATGAAAAAGGTATACTTAAATTTATTTTTATTTTTGGACGCTAATAGGTAAAAGAACTGCACATCTTTTGAGGCCATGAACGAATCAAGCCAATATCGAATACTATGTTCCAAAGTGGATCGTATTCCAGAAATAGCGTTCTGCATCGATCAAAACAAATAGTAAGCGAACGTGGCATGGTCTGGACTATAAAGCGGATGTGGCAAAACTTCGCAACCACTTCATTCTAAATACTTTTTAACAGGAATCGCAACATGTGGCTGAGCGTTGTCATGATGTAACATTACGGTTTCAATTCTGGCCACATATTCTGGGCTTTTTTCGACTAATGCTTGCTTCAATTGATTAGATTGCGTTCGGTACAGTTTTCCTGTGATGGTCTGGTCATATTTCAGCAGCTCATAATAGATAGGATCTTTTTTCTCCCACCAAATATAGAAAATTACCTTAGTGCTTTGGATATTTGGCTTTGCTATCGATTCGGCTGATTGGTCGGACTTCACATACGATCTCTTACTTCGGGCTATTGTGATCCATTTTTCATCGCAAGTAATGATTCGGTGCAAAAATGGTATTCTTTTATAGCTTTCTACCATCATTTCGGACATACAAAATCGTCTTTCAAGTTATATCGGCTTCAATTCGTATGGTACCCAATTTCTCTGCTTTTTAATGAAACCTGCTGCTCGCAAACATTTTGAGCTTGAGTAGCTCCCAATGATTTAGCAATTTCTTGTTGAAATTGACAACAATCTTCATGGAGTAATGCTTCCAATTCATGGTTTTCTAACTTTTTTCGCTGGTTTGGGTAATCATTGTCTTCCGTGTAAAAATCACCACTTCTCAATAGTACAAACCATCTCTCCCACGTTGAAACTGATGGAACATATTCACCATAAGCTTTGGTGAGCAATTGGTGTACAAATTAAAGGAGTTAGATTCATAGACATCCCAATAATGCTGGTTGTCTCAAGAAAAGATTCGTTTACCCTTGTATGTGTTCCGATGGCGGCATAGAAGGTAATAATAGTGCTGACGCACTTACGAAAGCCGGCATCGCCAAATTCGAATGAATTCAGAACAGAAATTGGCGTTACTCTCTTGATGGGTTTCACAAAACTGATTTCACACAAACTTCACATAATTGAAAAGATGATAAAGAGAACCCAAAATCTGGCACAACATGGATATGCAGAGAACACGATTTACGTTAAATAGCTGTCATTACTGGACAAAAGTTAAGCAACCCTTACAACGACAATCTGTACATCATATCGAAAATTGTCCAAGAATTCAGGGCCACCATAAATTCGAATGAATTCAGAAGAAATATTAGCATTTCTCACTTGATTGGCAAACAGTTGATTTCACAAAAACATCACTTAATTGCCAAAGTAAGATGGAAAAGAGAATCCACATGCAAAAAGACCAGACAAATCTGGCTTAACATGAATATCCAGAGGATACAAATCCATCTAAGAAACCTCATATCGATCATCACTCTGTTCACTGTTCGGTATTTGTTTGTCCATAGGTGATATAGGTAGGTGAGATCGAGACCTTTATTTAAAGATCAATACGGCTGGAAAATGGTGGCGGTCAAGAAACATAAATCGAATGATGCAATGGACACACGGTATCGCAATGTTACCAACGAAGGAGCGCAGTGAGCTATGCCTCGGGCGGCAGCAAATTAAAGCAAACTTAATTCTACGTTTTTGTAGTTCGTTTGGAGTAAGAAAGGAGCTCGAGTCAACGTGTTTAGTATTTGCAATTATAAAATGTATCTGTAGTAAATTTCTTTAAGATTGGTAATTCACTGTTTTTTGTTCTAAGTCACTGGTGGTTTTCTAATCCAATCGTGACATTTCTGAAAGTCATTCAAAATTTATTAATGGGTCTTTCGAAAGTCGAAAGCGATTCAATTCAAATGATTTCCAATCATTTGGCATCAATCAAATGTATCCGTGCATATTTTGCTTTTAATAATTCAAATAATTCTTATAATAAAAAAATGTTGGACGTTAATGGAGATCATAATTGTGTTTGATGTTTTGGTAGAAATCTAAATCAAAACATTAAAAATTTAACTTATTTTAATAGCTGAGAAAGATATTTGTTAGTGGACTTATTTTCACAGATAATAAAGTCACTTTTCATAGAGGCAGCAATAGTTCCCGAATCATGAACAAATCAGTTGTGGTCTTATAAATATTTAGGGGGTTACTTCCCCTGTCAGTATTAATTTTTTTTATTTGAATGTTTTCCAACATCACAAATTGTTAAATTTGCTGTTGCACCACCACCACTCATCATCATTCAAACAGAGGAGTTTCTTCTAGTTAAGTTGGTTGTCTTCATGTTGCAACATTTTTTTTGTTTTTTATATTTTTAAATTCTGTTCAGAGTATTTTTTTTGTTTTTTGTTTCAATAACTTTAAAATGTTTGTTGTTTTCTTAACAATGTTTGTTGTTTTCTTATTTGTTTGCCTTAAATGTCCGTCTGTCTATGGGTTATTTTTTCAACGCCTCCAGCTCGTTTCGTTTTCATTTACTTGGCGTCTTAAACATCAGCTCGGAGCTCTGAATGGAAGAGTGTGTTGAACATTTCGTCTTGGAAGGTGGTAACGCATGTCATCGTAAGTTTGTGTCTGTCTATCTATTTATCTGTCTGTCCGTCCGTCCGTCCATCTGGTTATCCGTAATAAGATTGTGTGTTACTACTAGTAGGTATTTAGTATGAGTATCATTTTAGTTGTCTATACTATATTTCAATCCTATTTTAGTGCCATAATTTACATGTCTTCTGTTTCTTGACTGGCTGGCTCTGCTGTGGTGCACTGCACATGTTGAGCTGAGAAAGAGCGAAAATTTTCTTTTAAAAAATACATACATACATAGTTTCTAAATAAACTCAACTCCTTTGGGAGTTTGGGAATTGTGGTAATTTTCATTGGATTTCTTATAACGAATCGTTTTTTGTTGCAACTGAAATATACTATAGTACATAAATAAATACAATTATTTGTGGAAATAGAGATCCCAGGGGAAATATTGTTTTGCTTTGGGCCAACATTTCTGGCTTATTATGGCTGTAATGCCATTTTAACTACTGTTTGTTTAATATTTTCTTTATTTTCTACATTTTAATCGTTTTGTTAAGGATATGGTCTGTTTAATGTGCAAGTTTATTTACTGGGTATTTGAAAATTATTATGTTAAGATTTTATTTAACTGATATCTATAATATTTTTTATCCATACTTGGCTAATCAATGTTGATTTACCAAAACTATTTTGCTCTAGACGATAGAGATGTAAAATGCAGGTGGTTGCTGTCAGCTTTAAAGTATTTAAAGAATTTCAAAACAGTGACATAAATAAAAAGAATAAATGTTAGAATTGAAACTTACTAACACATACAGTTAACCCTTTTACGACCACAAGAAATCCGAATTATGAATATAAAGTTTTGATACGAATTTTAAACCCACAGTTTTTGATAAAATACTTATTTATTTGAAAACCTAATTTCTATGCAGACTCGTAGAGAAAGAAGTTCTTTTGTTCTAAATATGATTGCAGCTAACCACAAATCATTTTTGAATTAAATACTTTGACAGATTAAAATCTGAAATTTGTTATTGTTTACAGATTTCTCAAATATAAATAAAATCATGCGGGTCTTAACCCAAAACAATCAGACTTAACAATCCGAATATAAACCTAACAATCTTTACTAAAAAATACTCACTTAAAATGTTATGTAGGGATGTGGTTAATTGGAAACCACAAAAGATTCCGTGGACCATAAATATTTATCAAAAAGTTGGATGAACTGCAAAACTAACTATTATCCATAAAATATATAGAGTTAATTAACGATGTAAAAATCCTGTGGTAATAGTTTGTTTTATAAAAATTAAACCAAGTATTATACAATAAGAAAATGTAAATCCCTGATCTAAGTAATTCCAGATCGCATGCTATTTATAAGTTATTTAAAAATCATGCAGTGCACTATGGTCCCAAATCGATTTTTTTTGGCAAAAATTGTTAAAAATTAATTTATTTTCCTAAATACAACACTCCAAGCAATCAAGAAAATATATTTAAAAAAAAACAGTTGACAACACTGCTGGTCTGCCAGGCTTTCAAAGTTGAAACTTTAAACACGTGTTTTTAAATAAGTGTTAAAACAGTGTTACAATTGTATAACGAGCAAACCTTAAAAAATAAAATTATAAAGTATTTCAATATTTTTGTTGAGTCCTTGTCGTAATTCTTGATATTGTGATTGTGTAGTTTTGTAGTCTAGCTATTACCTATAAGTTCCGTGGACCAAAAGTTGCGTTTGGGCACGAACTTGCATGGAAGCTTAAATGTGGAAGTGTTCACCAAAGTGTGTATTTTGAGTGTATATTCACATCTCGCCAGCATTTTGCAGCAAACTCCAACAATTGTCATTTTATTTTAGCACAATTTTTGATTACCCGTACCGAAATGCTGTCGGATTGGACAACAAACGGGTGCAAATATGATGTACTAATAGAGTGGGTTCTTTAAAAAAATCAATAAAAATCTGAATATTAACAAAAAAAATCAAATAAAACAAAATATGTATACTTTTCTTTTACATATAAAAAAACAGTTCAGTTTGGATACCTTCCCATTTAGTGGACGTAGGGTGTGGGCGTGGTTCAATTGACTATTTTTTGTTTAAATTTATTTATATGCCATGGACATATAATGTGCTGAAATTAAAAGCATGATTATTTTAATTTATGCCATAAAAACTGGATTTGAAACCATAGTGCAGTGGTTAAATTATTACTCTAAAATATCCAATGAAATTATAGTAGGCCACAGTAAATGCTAAACCCCACCTTTTTTAATATATGTCCCTCATTTTGCACTTTTTGGATTTTCAATGCTCCCAACGTCAAAACCCCTGTTGGATTTTGCTAGTTTTAGTTGCTGTTCGGATTTTATGGCGTCATATATATTTTGGCTAAAACTGGATTTTCCCGAAGAACATGCTATTTTTCTGAAGGCAATATCTCAGAAACCAATTGGAATTTTGTTTTCCTCTCTTCGGCACATTTGTAGTTTTAGTGAATGCACTAACAAATCGATGCCGGAACCTTCTATACGGTTCCACAGGACGTACAGGAAAAACCTTTCATTTGCATGATTAAGGTTTCCCTGGTTATTATATTATCGAACGCTCGGTACTCAGTAATTTTGTTTGATTTCACACCATTACGAAATTAAAAATATCCCAGTGAATAAGAAAGGGGTCTAAATAATACATAATAATGAAGTCAATTAAGATTTGTGGTGGTTACATTTGAAGTTGATATCATAAATGTAGATATTTCATAAATCAGCATAAAAAAAACAAGTAAGAAAGTATGGTCGGTCAAGCCCGACCATATAATACCCTACACCAAGTAAATGAGTAAAAATATTTTTCTTTTAAAATTTTAATAATTTTTATTTTTGAGTGATTTTCGGAAGTGGGCCTTATATGGGAGCTATGACCAATTATGGACCGATCACCATAAAATTAGGTCGTGTGATTTATGTCTATATTAAAGTTAACTATGTTGAATTTTGTGTGTATACCAACATTTTTAAGCGATTTATGCACGTTAAAGTGATTTTCGGAAGCGGGTCTATATGGGAGCTATGACTAATTATGGACCAGACGGACGGACGGACGGACGGACATCGTTTAATCGACTCAGAAAGTGATTCTAAGTCGATCGGTATACTTTAAGGTGGGTGTTAGACTAATATTTTTGGGCGTTACAAACATCTGCACAAACGCATAATACCCTCCCCACTATGGTGGTGTAGGGTATAATTACTCGAATAATGACAATCCTACCATGAATACTTTTAAAATTCGTGAATTAAAGCGTAAGTTTTTCAAAATTAGAAAAAACAATTAAGAGAGCTATATTAGGCTGTGCCGAATCTTATATACCCTTCACCAAATTATTCTTTAAAATACAAATTTTTAATATTTTAAGGTAAACAAAATTAAAAAAATGTTTTTTTTTAATTTTTGGCATACCACCACGTGATGGCCACCACGATAGGTCATTTGGAATCAAAAACATCACGCACCAACACCAATTTCTAAAAAAAAATATTTTTTTCTCTGAAAAATTATATAAATAATTTCATATTTATTTTGCAAGTGTGAGGGATACATCCCTTATTTAAAAATTATATTTTGAAGTATGTCCGCAGTTTTTATTAAAATAAAATATATTGTATTTCATAATAATTGAAAATATTTAATGAAAACTTTATTGCGTTTGGTGCGTGAACTTTTTTAACAACCGCAAACTATGCTATGCCAATTTGCATATTTGCAAAAAATGTCAATAGTTATATCCCTAATGTATATACTAGGGTGATCGATTCTTCGACATTTCTTAGAAACCGGTTTTCGGTTTCTTCGAAAAATTGCAAGTGCAAAAAGTTTTGTAATAATAACCGATTAACCGGTTTTTTGGTAAAATATTAAAACGCCTAGAAATAAGAAGAAAAATTGTTCTATTTATTAAAATAATAGTGATTTAAACAATTTTGATTACTTCTTTTAACCTTCACAAGGTATTCTGTTCAAATTTGCCCCATTTTGAAAATAATATTTAATTTTTTCTAAAAGTTATTGGTTGATATTTTATGAATTTTATATAATTTCAAATGTCAACAACTATATTAGGTTTTTAGAAAAACAAATTGGCAAAAAAAATATCTATAAACTTCTTTTGACTTAAAGTCTTTGGGTCATATTTGACCTGGAGTAAAAATCTTGAATTTTGTTACGCACAATCAAGTTAAATTTGTTCAGAGCTTTATAGCTCTTATATATATCTGTCTCTTTTCATCATACTTGCTGTACATTATACTCGATTCCAAGGGTAACTACCAAAGCTATGTTTTTCTTATCCTTCATATAAGGTCTTCCCAATTTTACCCATTTTGAATTTAAAATTTAATTTTTTCTAAAAATTTTATTTAGTTAATTTCAAATGTCAACAACTTCGTCAAGTTTTTTTTTTAAATTTGCAAAAAAAAATTATTTTCTATTTGGGTCAAATTTGACCCGAAGATCGTTAACGTCAGTAAATTTGAAAAACTTATGAAGGTTAAAATAATCTCTTAGGAATAAAACACAGTTTAAATGCTTTGGAGTATATCCATATTTTCTTTTGTTTTTATAAAACTAGATATTGAAAATGATCTTTCACTCAGTGTACTTGTAGGACATATAGATAACCATGCATTGAGCAAGTTTTCAATCCTTCCAGATCACTTGTGACATTTGGCTAAATAAAAAAAGTCTTCTAAAATAGTTAGAGTATTTCATTTAAAAAAGTTTTTTTTAAATTTTTAATGTTTTTTTAAGTTTTTAATACACTAAAACTCCTGAAAACACACTTTTAGAAAAAACTGGCTATTCGAGGAGAAAAACACGGTTTCTTCGATATACGAAATATGAGCTTTTCAAAAAAAACCGAAACCGAATTTACCAAAAAACCGGTTATAACCGGTTGTTAAAAACCGATTATAACCAATTATGGTGAATGGTATAATGAAAATAGACGTGAAGAGTAAAATACAAAATTGAAAATTAGAATCGAATAAAATTCTATAAGTATTTCCTTGATTAAAATAAATGGATTTCTGTCACTTTGTAATATTTATTCTTAATTATCCAAAAATGTCCATCAAGAATTTCCCAATAGTTTTCCATTAACATTGTCACTAACTAAAATCCAACAAAAAACCCATTAAATTTTCTATGTATGCCAACACTTTTGGATTTTCCTAGCCACATATTAATGACAAACATAATACACGAAATAAGCTAACGAAGAAAATGAAAAATCCAGCCATTCCATCAGCACAACGCTCAGAGAGACAGGCGGACATAAAACATTTACATATGGGATGGAATGGGATGTGTAAATTTCATCAACCGCAATTTTTAGTGTGCCTGAGGCGGAAAAGTAAAGTGCTAAGCATGAGTTAAAATAAACACTTATGAGTGGGTGTTTAAATGTTTTAATGTAATTCCGTTAAGCAGCAGACTAAACGCGCAAGCGCACATACGAACGTAAGTAAGTCCGTACGTACGTGTAGATTACTTAAGCCAAGCTCTGGCGCACACGCTTAAATTAAAACCAAAAGAATATTTAACGCAGGTGCTTGATGGTGAAACGACGACAGGCACGCAAATTCAAGAAGTGAAAGGTTATTGCTTGAGTGTGAAGACAAAAGGAAATCCCTGTATTACTTCATTCATCCGTTTTTAGAGGAATTTCCCTAAGCCGCAATCAATAATCAAAGCCGTGTGTAACCCACAACTATGCAATGCTGTTATGTTGGCTATGGTAATGAACTAGAAGAGGTTGGTTACTTTGTCCAGTAAGTAGGAGATTAAATAAAGAGATTTTAAAGTGATTATCATTAAGATACGTACGCAGTATGTAGATAGTTGCTACAACTAGCGTTTCAGCTACCTGTAGCATAGAGTGGATTTATGCTAAAGATGCCTTGGCATGGAGGAAGCCATATATTTTAGTACTAAATACAAAAAAAAACTATGCAGGACCGCCGGCGTTAACAAGTAGTTAAACACAAATATTTTAGTTTTGCTGCGAACAATGCCAATGTGAAGTGGGTACTTGAGGTTTTTATTGTTTGCCATGCAAATAAATCGTCCAGCGTCTGTCTGTAGATGTATTTTACATGAACCATAGGAAAACCAAAAACCAAATGAATTGAAACAATGAAGATTTGTATTGTAACAAAATGAATACAATGAGTGTGTGTATCTTACACACAACCATATGTGTTTTTGAAGTACATGAAACTATTTTCCACTGTCTGCGCCTGCGCGCCGGTGCTAAGCAATAAAATGCTCAAAATTCTTTAATATCCAATCCAGTAATAAAATTTCTAAAACAAATAAACCAAATAAGCGCCTACAAAATTTTGAAATTTCAAATATTTATTTTCAAATACACTTGGAAAATTTTTTATTAAAATAATGGAGGAAAATTTTAATTTAGTGCCCAATTCAGAAACTCAACCTTCTTAAATTCCGTTCATGCGTTATTAATTTCTACAGCTTCCATTTGCGACACCATAAAGTATATATTTCCTCGATCGTTACAGATAGCGGAATCGATATAGCCATGTCCATTGTCTGTTGCAATCAACTTTTCGAAGCCCCCTATAATATATGATTGATACGCTATACTAAAACTTTAGTTGCTATTTAAAATGGAGAAAATCGGCTCACAAAAGAACCTATTCATTTTATCAGTTCAACTATTTTCACAAAAAATTGTTTTTAAAATTTTTCTTACGATGGGACCATATTTCCGCATAGGAGAATACATAAGATGACCTGGATTTTCTGTGATCACCGAATGGAGACCTAAATTGACCACATTGCCATAAGTAGGAAATGGAGAGTCTCCTTACTGGATGTTCGCAAAAGACGAAGTGCTGACAGATCACCTACTTGTTGGAGATATAAGGAGACGATATGAAGATGTATCGGAACATGAACGTGTGCAGTGGAGTGTGATAAAGAGTGTACTCACGGAAAGTGATACACAACCAATCGGATACAGACAACATAAGCGAAACATATTCTTATATGGATCAGCACACTATCGACTGGTCTATCGGGGTTAAAAGCAGTTCTCGGCGGCAAAAGCGATCTTGGGCGGAAAACATGACCTCAGACGGTCAAGCTGCTGTGAATACGTACATAGATTGGCAAAGGAGATCTCTGGTAACAACCAATCCACAGCTTATCCCCTGAAGGACCCGATGGATGTTATTACTTCATCTGTGGACCGGCAATTGGCAATAAGGTGTGACTACTTCACCGACACATTGTAAATATCGAAATCCACATAAACACATAAATACGGCCTGCTCAGAAGAGACGAAAATAGTTAATGCTGTAAAAGCACTCATGAATGGTAAAGCACCAGGCGTGAACAACATCAACCCAGAATTGCTGAAAGCCGATTGCCATATTGATGCTAGGCTAATACGGCCCATCATCGAAAACGTCTGGACTTCACATACACTTCACCCTGAGCTCATTATTCTGGTAATAATGAAGGTACCAAAAAGAGTGACCTGGCCGAATGTCGAAATTGGAGGGCATAACCAATAACAAAGTACTAGCGCTTATCCTTTATGACAGATTATCCTCCTCACTGTCTTCCCAACTTCGATCTAAGTAGGCTAGTTTTAGGGCAGATCACTCATGCACGGATCACGTGAACAGTCTTCGTATTTATAAACTTTTCTAAAGACTTCAATACCTTTCACCATCAGGCTATTTGACAGGCGCTGCAGTGCAAATGTGTCCCAATGAATTGATTGATATAATCACTGATTCAACATGTATGGTGCTACATGAAAGCAATCTGGGAAGACTCTTTAGAGTTGAAGCAGGTGTACGACAAGGCTGTGTTATATCTCAATTGCTGTTCAATATAGTACTTGACGTTATAATGCTTAAGGCAACAACCAATAGAAAAGGCATCACTTGGGGCCTTACTGGAAGCCTCGAAGATCTCGATTATGCCGAAGACATATGTCTCATAGTCCACACATTCAACTATATGGCAGCCAAACTAGGGGACAGACCACGGCAAGTGATGTTTATTTACATGTTAACATAGCAAAGATCAAGGTCTTGCATTTAAATACCAACAACTCAAAAAAGTTCCAAATCGACAACGTAAATCTTGAAGATGTCCAATCGTTCATATATCTGGGTTGTGGCTCTCGAGACGATATCAAACATCTCATCAAAAAGGCATACCAAGCATTTGAGGCACTGCAAAGAGTATGGAAATCACACCAAATTCATCTGAGGATGAAGAGCCACCTCTTTTCATCTAACGTGTGCTCCGTCCTGTTGTATGGCTATGAATCCTGGAACACCTATCTAACGACTTTATTAAGATCTTCAATAAACGCTAAATTGGAACTTCAATTAAAGCGAAAAAGAGACTTCAATCAAAGCTAAAATGAGACTTTATTATGGTATTCAATTGAAGATAAATTGGTACAAAGGAATGAACTACGACTGAAACTAAACTGGGACATTATTAAGATCTCCAATTGAAACTAATCAGTGACCCAGAAGGAATTTCAATAGAAACTAAAATTGGACTTTATTAAGATCTTCAATTGAAGCTAAATTGGTACCACAGAATAAAGATATACTGAGACTTTATTAAGATCTCCAATTGAAGCTAAACTGGTGCCACAGAAGGAAGCACAATGGAAACTAAACTGGATCTTTACCATAAAGGGAACTGCAATGAAAGCTAAACTGGGACTTTATTAAGATTTCCAATTGAAGCTATACTGGGACATTATTAAGACCTTTAATTAAAGATGAACTGAAACCTTTTTAAGATAAACTAAAACGTTATTAAGGTCTACAATTGGGACCATAGAGGAATAATTGAACTGGGACTTTATTAATATCTGCAGTTTAGTTAAACTTGGACTTTATTAAGATATTAAGAAATTGTCTTCATCTGAAGCTAAATTGAGACCATAAAAGCAACTACATCTGAAGGTAAACTGGGACTTTATTTATATCTCCAATTGAAGCTAAACTGGAACACAGAGCCAACAACGATGGCTTTTCAACTGTAAGTGATAAATATCTCTAATAGACGCTAATCTGGGTATTTATAAAGATCTTCAACTGGGACTTTATTAAAATCTTCAATTGAAGCTAAACTGAGACTTTATTGAGATCATCAATTGAAACAAAAGTCGGACAACACATAAAAGCTATGTGTTGTCATTTAAACACCAAAACAAGGCGAATCTATAGAAGGTGACGATAGAAGAACAGCTGATTATTTTTTTATTCAGTTGTTTAGAGAAGTGAACTGTCAATTCACTTGTGTTTGTTGTGGCAAAAAATACAACAAACCCAAAAGCAAAAACAACCACAGGCAACTTTGACAGTTTACTTATCTTTTTACAAAAACAAAGTACCTGTTGTTTTGGTTTATGTTGTATTTGTTGTAGTTCTGTCGTCACCTTCTATAAATTCGCTTTGCCCCAAAAGATTAATAGCTACTCAACTTTCGAAGCCTTTCGTCTATACTGTACATTGTGACGTTGCTCACATATTTATAACTGGTAACTGACAATTAAATTACAATATTTCTTTCAGTGTAATAACCACAAAACAAAACTAAGACAAATAAAGATTGCTCTGATTTAAAAGACTTTACATATTGTAAGTATTGTAATCTCAAGAGGGTCTTAAACAGACACAATACAACATCAAGTGGTTTTATTGTCTAGGCCCTAAACTTAAACTGGACTAAAATCATGATGCACTTGATTTTCCTATAAAGCAACGCAAAAGAAAGAGAAACAATAACAGGACAAAGCCATAAAATAAACGCCTAAGCCGGGTTCTAATATAGAGCATATTTATTTAACTAAACTCTTAATCATACATTTTGCCATCTTAAGGATCTTCCTTTTATTTCGCAAAACTCAAAAGAGAATACAACACAAAGAATGTAAAATGAAATAAATCTAGTACTAGTAATTTACTGTAATAACATGGGCTCTACTATCTGCATGTCGTTGTTTAAGAAGGTTTTAAGTAGCGTGTTAGTTTTGAGACCATATCGTGTGAACAATGGCAAACAATTAGAGGATAATGAAAATCCTCCCATAGTTATCATTTGGATGTTAACAAAAGCCCACTTGAGTTCCAGCCTAAACTCTTTTAAAGAGTCGCGCCCAAAAAAGCAGATTGTTGCCATTCTTTCTTTCTTCTCTCAAGTATTTGCATTGTTTTGCGTCAAAGAACAAAACTGCAAATACAAGTAAAAATGCAAAATGTTTATAATTTCAAATGTAAACAATTCTCGAAATGTCTTTTGTTGTTGAAGAGTTTCGCAAAGGACATGAGTAACATTTTCCCATGTCTTCTGTTCTAATCCCATGTATGTGAGTATGAGATGAATATTTTTGCAAAACTAAAGGTTTACATGTGTCATTCGAAGGCATGTGTATGTAGGAGTTACCTGTTTTAAAATAATTTACTTAAAATGAGATTTGCCCCCTTTTTGTAAATTGTACCACACAAGGTGATTAATTTATATCTCATATTATCTAGTATGTTTCTATTGTTAGCGTTGTCTTTCGGTTTCTGTCATCGTTATTGTGGTTTTAGGTTTAAACAATGTTTTCATATGGATTTATTGGCAAGAAATAACATGCGAACAAATAAAACAATTTAAGGATCATGTAGAAATCCTGTTTGGATTTAATCGACAAAATATATCTTTGTATAAATGCAGCAGATACTTAAGTTGTTTGTTTAATGTAATTGAATTTTGAAGATCTAACTAATATTATTTCCTGTTATTTATAAAGTGCTGTAGTGACCAAAATAAGACTCAAAATAATCAATCAATCAATCTAAGAGAGAGTTAAGTTCCGACATCATTAAGATCAATAACTTAAACTACACTGGGACCATTTTGAAGTGAATCTCATCTGGGACTACATTAGGAACTACGATGGATACGCAACTAAAGCTGACCTGGGACTACATAAGGAACCGCATCTGAAAGTAAACTGGAACAACAAAAGAAATTACTACTATTGATCCACAATTGAAGCTAATCTGGGACTACATTAGGATTCACGATTGATCCGCAATTGAAGTTAAATTGGAACAACAAAGAAACTACGATTGATCCACAATTGAAGCATATCTGGGGCTATATAAAGACTCACAATTGATCCACAATTGAAGCTAAACTGTTACAATAAAATAAACTACAATTGATCAACAATTGCGATTGATCCTTAAACTGGGACAACAAAAGAAACTACGATTGATCCACAATTGAAGCTAATCTGGGACTACATAAGGATTCACGATTGATCCACAATTGAAGTTAAATTGGGACAACAAACGAAACTACGATTGATACTCAATTGAAATTAAATTGGAAAGAAACTAGGAATGATCCACAATTGAAGAGAAATTGGGACAACAAACGAAACTACGATTGATACTAAATTGAAATTAAACTGGAAAGAAACTAGGAATGCTCCACAATTGAAGTTAAATTGGGACAACAAACGAAACTACGATTAATACTCAATTGAAATTAAACTGGAAAGAAACTAGGAATGCTCCACAATTGAAGTTAAATTGGGACAACAAACGAAACTACGATTGATACTCAATTGAAATTAAACTGGAAAGAAACTGATCAACAATTGAAGTTAAATTGGGACAACAAACGAAACTACGATTGATACTCAATTGAAATTAAACTGGAAAGAAACTAGGAATGATCAACAATTGAAGTTAAATTGGGACAACAAACGCAACTTCGATTGATACTCAATTGAAATTAAATTGGAAAGAAACTAGTGATCCACAATTGATATTAAATTGGGACAACAAACGAAACTAAAATTGATACTCAATTGAAATTAAATTGGATAGAAACTAGTGATCCACAATTGATGTTAAATTGGGACAACAAATGAAACTAAAATTGATACTCAATTGAAAATAATCTGGAAAGAAAATAGGAATGATCCAAAATTGAAGTTAAATTAGGACAACAAACGGAACTACAATTGATACTAAATTGAAATTAAACTGGAAAGAAACTAGGAATGATCCACAATTGAAGTTAAATTGGGACAACAAACGAAACTACGATTGATAATAAATTGAAATTAAACTGGAAAGAAACTAGGAATGATCCACAATTAAAGTTAAATTGGGACAATAAACGAAACTACGATTGATACTCAATTGAAATTAAACTGGAAAGAAACTAGGAATGATCCACAATTAAAGTTAAATTGAGACAAAAAACGAAACTACGATTGATACTCAATTGATATTAAACTGGAAAGAAACTAGGAATGATCCAAAATTGAAGTTAAATTGGGACAACAAACGAAACTTCGATTGATACTCAATTGAAATTAAACTGGAAAGAAACAAGAAATGATCCACAATTGAAGTTAAATTGGGACAACAAACGAAACTACGATTGATACTCAATTGAAATTAAACTGGAAAGAAACTAGGAATGATCCAGAATTGAAGTTAAATTGGGACAGCAAACGAAACTACGATTGATACTCAATTGAAATTAAACTGGAAACAAACTAGGAATGATCCAGAATTGAAGTTAAATTGGGACAACAAACGAAACTTCGATCGATACTCAATTGAAATTAAACTAGAACAATAAATAATAAACAACGATTGATCCACAATTGAAGTTAATTTGGAACAACAAAAGAAACTACAATTGCTCCACAATTGAAGCTTATCTGGGACTATAGAAGGAACCACGATTGATCGTCAATTGAAGGTAATCTGGGACTACATAAAGTACCACGATTGATCCACAACTGAAGTTTATTTGGGACTACATGAGGAACCACGATTGATCCATAAGTGAAGTTAAATTGGGACAACATACGAAACTAGGACTGACCCTCAATTAAAATTAAACTGGAACAATAAAATAGACTAGGATTGATCCATAATTTAACTTAAAATGGGACAACAACAAAAGAAACTAGGACTGATCTTCAATTGAAACTAATCTGTAACCAGTAAAAGAAACTATGATTGATTAAAAATTTATGTTAAACTGAGAAAACAAAGCAACTGCGATTGATTTCCATTTCCACAATTAAAGCTAATCTGTGATCATAGAAGGAACAATAATTGACCCACACTTTAAATTAATCTAGGACAAAATTACGATTGATCCACAATTGAAGCTAACCGGGGACCAGATAAGGAACCACGTTTGATTCGCAATTGATGTTAAACTGGGACAACAAAAGAAGCTTTGATCGATACACAATTGAAGCTAATTTGGGACCACATAAATAACCACGATTGATCCACAATTGAAGATTAATTGGGACAACAATAGAAACTACATTTGATCCACAATTGAAATAACACTAGAACAAAAAATAAACTAGGATTTAACCACAATTAAATTAAAATTGGGGCAACAAAAAAATTACGATCGAGTCACGATTAAAGCTAATTTTGGGACTATATAAGGAACTACGATTGATCCATAATTGAAATTAAACTGAGCAACAGAGGAGACCACGATTGATCTACAATTTAAGCTAAACAGTGATCGCAGAATCCAGATCTCCAACTAATGCTAAACTTGGACCACTACGATTGAAGAAAAACTGGGATTTCATTAAGATCATAAATTTAAAAAACAAAAATCTTCAATTGAAGCTAATCTTGGACCTCTTGAGGAACTATGAATGAAACTACGAAAGAAGCTAGGATCTTCAAAAGGTACTAAGTTAGCCTTAATCAAGACTTCATTGAAATCTTCAATTTTAGCTGAACTGGGACTAAGAAAGCCACCACAGTGAAAGCTAATTTAAAAGTAAATAAGTAACTACGCTTGAAACTGAAACAGTATATAAGAAAGAGTTAACCTTTTGAAATACTAAATCACATTGAGTCATGCGATTTAATTTTATTAGCAAACTTAATTTTCTTTTTTAACTTTTTAAAGTAATTTTAATTTAAAAATACAATGTTTACGAACTCACTAACTAATTCTCACATAAACTGCCGCTGTCAAAGTGGAAAGCAATTAACAAAACCAAATACAACAATAACTGAAACCGAAACACAAAATAACTAACTATCTTTAAAATAATATTTATCCATATGTCAGCATTAAAGACAATAATATCGCCAACGACGAAGACCCCCAAAAACTAAAACTGAAACAATCATGAAGCGCAGTAGTAGTAGTAGTTCTCAATATCTATTGTATTTCCCTGCAGCACACAGAGATACATATGTATGTATGTATATGAAGCGGGAGCATAAAGAAAGTCAACTGAAATAATTTTAATGTGAGACTGACGATAAAATTGTCGCCAAACAGAAAATTAGTGGCTGCTGTTTTTAAGCCGAATCAATAAAATAAAAACAACAGCAAGAAGAAGCTTAAGAAAGCTTTGATTTAAGCCGCCTCCAAAAATTCAGTTTAGTTTTCAACTTGAAGATGCAGCAGCAGGCGCTTAAGTAAATTCGTTCTTCTTGTTGTCTGTCTACACACAGCGATAGAGCGACAAAGTAAAGTTTTTGTTGTTGTTGTTGCCCAATTTACATGTTGCAAACATTTGTTATCACAGCATGTAGATCTGAAGAAGATGCCAAGAAGGTCTCTTTGGTCTGTTCGACCAACAGCAAAAGCAAAAACTTCATCAGCCACAACCTCTTCATCTTTAACAACAATGACTGTGACATTCAAACACAACGATGTTGCTATGACCAAAGACAATTTCCCCAATGAGAATTCAATAAATTTGTTTTGTCTTTGTTATTTTTTGTCGCTCTCTATAAGACCTAAAAGCTTTGACAACAATACAACAACAAAAAAATAACCAAGGGAAAGGTATGGAAAATAAAACTAAAAAAAAACAATGAAACGGAAAACGATCATCACCATCAGCACAATAAATGTTGTTGATGATCTTATATTGATTGTTGTAGTCAGCAATATTGTTATTGTTAGCATTGTTCTTGTTGTTTTTGTGTCCATGGTCCATGTGTATGTGGAAGAACATGAATATGCAGTGTTATTAATGTGGAGCTTATAAACACTTTAGCAACGAGTTTATAGAAAATCGAAACGATGAGAACCATATTGTTGGTAATCGCTGCTTCGATTTAGTTTTTATGGTTTGTGGAGGTGTACTTGTGTAATGGTATTAAAGGGGCCTTTAAAATTAGTTTTAGACTAAATTTTGTAATGCTAGTAAACACATTTTGATTCTATAGAAGGTAATTCAATTAACAACAAAACCATCGTATGACAAAAACTATCTCTTATAAATTCTAGTCATTCTAACTCAATGCCCGATTAATCAAATAATAAATCGTGGAGTGATCACATAAAGTTCAGTTATCATCTCGTTAACGCGCGACAATGCTTGGGAAGTGTCCAAAACTCTTTTCGTTCTTCTCATATATATAGTGTCATGATTATTGTGGCCAAAATTACCTGATCATCCTGCAATAATATCCGTTGTCTAACCTACGACTAGTTAGACAACTTATTAGTCTTTCGCCGAAGTCTAAAATTGCCGATAACCTGGGACTGCAATACAGTTATTGCTAAAATAGGAGCAGTTTTCAAGGGCAGATTATTTTTGTTTAATTGAGGGGTTTGACTATTGAAATACACATCCAATCCACAAACAACTTAATTGTCTGAATCACTCTTCATTAATTTGACAGTCTTTGAAATATCCAGAGATATTATTTATGTCTGAATATAGTTTCCAATCGATGTTACAGTTTAACTTCAAATCTGTATCAATCGCAGTTCCTTCTGTGATCAAAGTTTAGCATCAACTGTCCTAGCCTATTTTTTTGTCCCAGTTTAATTTCAATTGTAGATCAATCGTGTTTCCTTATGTAGCCAAGATTAGCTTCAATTGGGATCAATAATTGTTCCTTCTTTCATCTCAGTTTGGCTTCAATTATGGATCATTAGTAGTTTCTTATGTTGTCCTAGTTTAACTTCAATTGCGGATTAATCGTATTTCCTAATGAAGTCTCAGATTAACTGAAATTATGGTTCAATCGTAGTTTATTTTATTGTTCCAGTTTAGCTTCAATTGTGGATCAATCATCGTTTCTTTTGTTTTCACAATTTAATTTCAGTTGTGGATCAATCATGGTTTCTTATGTTTTCGCAGATTATCTTCAACTGGCATCAATTGTAGTTCCTTCTGTGACCATAGTTTATCTTTAATTGAAATAAATCATAGTTTTGTTCGATGTCCCAGTTTAACTTCAAATCTGGATCAATTGCAGTTCCTTCAGTGATCCAAGTTTAGCATCAACTGTCCTAGCCTATTTTGTTGTCCCAGTTTAATTTCAATTATACATCAATCGTGTTTCCTTATGTAGCCAAGATTAGCTTCAATTTGGATCAATAATTGTTCCTTCTGGATCATTCGTAGTTTCTTATGTTGTCCTAGTTTAACTTCAATTGTGAATTAAACGTATATCCTAATAATGTCCCAGATTAGCTGAAATTATGGATCAATCGTCATTTTTTTTTGTTGTCACAGTTTAACTTCAATTGCGGATCAATCATGGTTTCTTATGTATTCGCAGATTAGCTTCAACTGGGATCAATTGTAGTTCCTTCTGTGACCATAGTTTAGCATTAATTGAAATCAATCATAGTTTTGTTCGATGTCCCAGTATAACTTCAATTGTGGATCAATCTATACCCTAGTAACGAGTCCCAAATTAGTTGAAATTATGAATCAATCGTAGTTTCTTTTATTGTTCCAGTTTAACTTTAATTGGGTCAATAGTAGATTATTTTGTTGTTCTAGTTTAGCTTCAATTGTGGATCAATCGTCGTTTCTTTTGTTGTCACAGTTTAACTTCAATTGCGGATCAATTGTGGTTTCTTATGTTTTCGCAGATTAGCTTCAACTGGGATCACAGATTTACATCAATTGTGAATCAATCGTGGGTCCTTATGTAGTTTATTTTATTATTTCAGTTTAACTTCAATTGTGAATCATCTATAGTTTTTTGTTGTTTCATAGTTTCTTTTGTTGTCCCAGTTTAACTTCAGTTTTGGATCAATAGTATATCCTAATGTAGTCCCAGATTAGCTGCAATTATGGATCCATCGTAGTTTCGTTTATTGCTCCAGTTTAACTTTTATTGGGATCAATCGTAGATCCTTTTGTTGTTCCAGTCTAGTTTCAATTGTGGATCAATCGTAGTATATTTTGATATCATAGTTTAATTTCAATTGTGGATCAATCGTTGTTTCTTTTATTGTTTCAATTTAACTTTAATTGGGATCAATCGTTGATCTTTTTGTTGTTCCAGTTTAGCTTCAATTGTGGATCGATAGTAGAATATTTTGCTGCGGATCAATAGTAGAGTATTCTACTTTTCGCAGATTAGCTTCAACTGGGATCAATCGTAGTACCATCTGTGACCACAGTTTTACTTCAATTGTGGATCAATCGTGGTTTCTTATGTAGTCTCAGATTAGCTTAAATTGGGGATCAATCATAGAATTTTTTGTGCCAGTTTTATTTCAATTGTAGATCAATAGCACTTCCTTATGTTGTCCCAGTATTCCAGGACAGCTTATTCCTGGAACTACAATTGTACTTCCTTTTATTAATACTGTTTAACTTCAATTGTGGATCAATCGTACTTCCTTTTGCTGTCCCAGTTTTTATACCCTACACCACCATAGTGGGGAGGGTATTATGCGTATAAAGTATACCGATCGACTTAGAATAACTTTCTGAGTCGATTAAACGATGTCCGTCCGTCCGTCTGGTCGGCTGGCTGGCTGTCCATGTAAACCTTGTGCGCAGAGTACAGGTCGCAATTTTGAAGATATTTCGATAAAATTTGGTACATGTTATTTTTTCGGCCCAAGGACCAAGCCTATTGAAACTGGCTGAAATCGGTTCATTATTTCACCTAGCCCCCATACAAATGTCTCTCTCGAAATTGGACTTTATCGGCCATTAATGTTTAATTTATAAATGTATCTCCACAAATTGCGCTCCAAATAAGTTTTATATATACAAAATTCATGTCACCAAATTTTGTTACGATCGGTCCATAATTAGTCATAGCTCCCATATAGACCCGCTTCCGAAAATCACTTTAACGTGCATAAATCGCTTAAAAATGTTGGTATACTCACAAAATTCAACATAGTAAACATTCATATAGACACAAATCACACGACCTAATTTCATGGTGATCGGTCCATAATTGGTCATAGCCCCCATATAAGGCCCACTTCCGAAAATCACTCAAAAATATAAATTATTGAAATTTTAACAGAAAAATGTTTTTGCTCTTTTACTTAGTGTAGGGTATTATATGGTCGGGCTTGACCGACCATACTTTCTTACTTGTTTTTATTAAAATTTTGGATCAATCGTGGTTCCTTATCTAGTCTGAGATTAGCTATAATTGTAGATTAATCCTTTATTGCACCAATTTAATTTCTATTATGGATCAATCGCGGTTCCTTTATCAAACATTTTGAAAGAAACTTCAAAAACTCTATCAAGTACTCTTTCGTTTAGAATACGAAGTAAATACTTAAGAACATACAATTTTAAGCTCTAGCTCATTTCAAGCTCAAATTATTAAGAATGTACTATGTATGTATATGTAAACATTAGTGTAAATTTTAAGATTCTTAAAAAAGGCCCCTACACTTTTACCAATCTATTAAATGAAAACCCTCTACTTTGCTCTCGTTACGTTTTTGGTATTGTCGGTGTATTGATTGTGGTTTTTTATGGTCCATACAAATGACAATAGGAAACAAGTTGTTAAATAAAAGTCTCTGAATTGCTTTTTCCTCAAGACAATCTACAAAATTTCAAGTCATCATCAATTGTTTTAGAGGTTTTGTTTTTTTCTTTTTTGCTCTGCAAATTTTAGTCTGTGGTATTTTTTTATATCGCGGGTGCGATTTAAATGCCACCCGTATTGAATATTCATGCATTTAGTTAATGTTACACAAATTCCACCACAACAGCAACAACAACAAAAAGAAGTAAGGAAAACAATGAAGTGGAGTAAAAATACAAAGAAACACATACAAATCAACGTTGACAAAATACAAATGTTAAATTGGTGGGTCTTTGAGTTTGTACCGCTTTTACAAGCCGCCATAACTTCTACGTTTTTTTCTCTCTGTTTCTTCTTCAGCTTTAGCTTCTTTTTGAACATGACCAACAAGATCCTGTTGTCATTTACAGTTGTTGAGCGAACATTTATTTGTTCCTGCTGGCTTGTTGTTGTTGTTGGGAAAATGTTTTTCGTTTACAAAGTGAATGAATAATGCTGATACCGATGTTGATGCTGATGATGACGTTGATAAGCTGGCGTTACGTTTGACAATTTAAACATCCCATAATCTGTGAGTAGTAGTGATGATGATGGTGGTCCAGTTTATTATCATTACTTCGTGTTGGTATGTACGTGAAAACATCAATTTCCTTTTGTTCTAATAGAAATTCAGTGATAAGAACACTACACAGCCATCTTGTTAGGCCTCTTACTTACATATACTTTCTTTCCCATGTTCTCACTCTCATACTGGAATTTACTTCATCAAACTTCATCACTGACTTCAAATGCTCTCATCTAAATATAAATTGTGAACCTGTGATTCTGGCCAATAACACACGTAGTTGCTGCTATGTTATATTTGACTTGGCGCCATCATTTAAGATGCGGCTTTCTATGATCTACTGATAAGTGAGCCTGAAGAAGGTAAAATGTTGCAAGTTAGTTACTTAGTTAGTGTAAGATCGCTTGTTCGCTCTGTTTGTCTTCATGTAACAATCGGTTTGTTCGTACAGGTTGTTGCGGTTGTTGTTGAAGATCACCTTGAGTTCTATGTAATTTTTATATATATTTTTGTTTTTGGAGAAATCAACATTGTGTCGTGTAGATTTTCCTAAAATAAAAATATGTGAGGAATAAATATAAATGTTCATTGGATGAAACAGCTGTAATTGAAAATGATTTATAGATTTTACAGCCAGGAGTATATAGGACCGATCAATAATGTTTTTTTTTATATAAAAGTGATTATAACTTTCGATTCGAATTTAGAAGTGATCATTCTTTAGGGGTGTAGTCAGACTATTAAAAATTTATCTATTCTGAAAAACTTTTACACTTTGAAATTCACTAGTATTGAAAATACTTTATGATCTAGATAATTTTACAAATATTGTTCACATTTATACTGATTTAGTAAAATGGATGAAATTTTATTTTGATTTTCCCTGATCTGCATTTTAAGTTAATGTTTTACTAAGAATTACATCTCATTTTTAGTTAAGAATTATATGATATATTGATTTATTGGTTGATTTAGAATACATTTAAAAGATTATTAAAATCTCTTTGTATTTTATAATTTAAATTTTGAATATAGTCCCTTGATATACAGTTTTCATTTAAAATATCTTTCACAACTACCCATGTAGAAACCTTCGTATTTTTTTACAATAATTCTACAACTGATAAAGTCTAATTAAAAGAACATTGCCTTGGAAGCTTTTACATTAACTATCCTTCTTAGTTGTTACTCACTAAACTCGATACAAGTAAGAAGTATCTCTGTAATTAGTAAAAGGTACCAAAAAAGGACATTCAACAAAACTAATGACTTCTAAGTATCTATTGATTACTTAACTACTATTTGCTAAGAATACAAATTATAAAAGAAACTAAAGTAATTGAAACTAGTTTTTTTCGAAAAAAAGAAAGAAAAAAAGGAAACAATCTGCATTCAAGTACAAGTGCTTGACTGGCACATTATCAGTAGCAGAAATTTGAATAAGTGAAATGTTTTGGAAACTAATTGAATATACATACATAAATGTGGTAAGACCATGCCATAAAATTTAAACAAATCTGGTAAAAACAAATATAATCACATAATTTTAATAAAATATTGAGTCCAGAATTATAGTATCCAATACAAAACATGTACTTTTGGGCTAGTTTTGTAACCTCCAAGGAACCAATGGTGGGACCAGTTCAGTGTTGGTTTCCTTCCTTCCATCGAGGGTTATTAAGCTTGTCTTTGTAATACTACTCAATGGGTTCATGTGTAATAATCGGAACTACTAATGCGATCTGCACAAAGAAGACCTATTGTTTGAGACATATAAAATTTAAACACAGAAGGCCGATCGATGTGAATATTTGTATGGCCGACTCGACGTTCGCTATAGCACGAAATTTGGCGAGGTGTTTCGGAAAACACTGGAAACTGTTATGTCAAAATGGCAATGTGACTTATTGTGACTTATTTTCATACATTTAAAATATCATGGTCATCAAAACGATTTCAAATATTTTGTCTATAAGATCGTAACAGGTTCAACTTCAGGTTCATACTTAATGTTCGACTATTGCTTCAGATAAACTGACTTAAAAATGCGTAATTTACAATAGATTTCATATCTTTTGAACGCTGTTTTTTTTTTTAAATATGTCATTTTGAAGGGTACATATCTATCATTTATTATCGCTTAGTTATTGATGATTATAGTGTAAACAACAAAGTTTCTTTTGCTTCGAAAATGTCGAATTTTGTACCAACAATGCGTCATATGCGGGAAGTTTTGCTTTACTTCTTTAATTTGAAAAAAAGTTTGCGGTTCAGAAGTGATGGCTTTTACAGGGAAGATAAAAATCGCCCAGGCCAGTCAAACGTTTTAATACCAAGAATTGGAGGAATTATTCTATGGAGTTTCTTGTAAAACTCAACAAGAGCTTGCAAAATCATTGGGAGCTACTCAAACAGCAAATAGCTGGGAAATTGGGTACCATACGAATTGAAGCCGGGAGACCTTGAAAGACATGTCCGAAAATATGCTTGAACGCTATAAAAGAAAACAATTTTTAGACCGAACATGGCGCTAAGGTAATTCTGTGAATTTATTGGGAGCAAAAGGGTCCTATCTATTATGAGCTGTTGAAATCTGGCCAGACCATGAAGCGAGCATTGGCTGAAAAACGCACAGAATATGCGGCCAGACATGAAACCGTAATATTCCGTCATGACAACGCTCGGCCACATGTTGCAATACCTTTTAAAAAGCATTTAGAATGAAGTGGTTAGGAAGTTTCTCCTGACCATACCTAGTCCAGACCATGCCCCGTGCGACTACTATTTGTTTCGATCGATGCATAACGATGTCTCTGTGATACGCTTCACTTTGGAACAGAGTATCCGATATTGGCTTGATTCGTTCTTCTTTTGGCTCGGAATCCATATGTTGCCAGAAAGATGGGAAAAGGTCATAACCAGGGAAACCAGAAATATGCTCTAAAAAAAGGGTTTTAAGCGCTTTAAATATGCAGTAAAAACTCTAAAAAGTGCTCTTAAAATTGAAAAAATATGCTCTTAAAAATACAAACTTTTATATAATTTTTAACCAAAAAATATATTTTATTTAAAAAAAATCAATAGCGGTATTCACAATGTAGAGTATTTGGCCTGGCAATGTAGTAAAAGAGCACAATAAAGTAACATAAATCGATGTCTATTGGATCTGAAAACATTTTTATACATAGAAAATGTTCTTTCGACATCAACTGATGTTATAGGAGCAAATTTAAAAGACAATATTTCTTTAACACTTACAACGGTTAAGTTTGAATTAGAACTAAAATTTGATATTTAGATGGCGCTATTATTAAAATAGTGCTTGTTTTATATTAAAACAAGTAAGAGAGCTATATTCGGCTGTGCCAATCTTATATACCCTTCACCAAATTATTGTTCAAAATAAAAATATTTTTAGCTGAACAAAATTTTTTTTTTTTCATTTTTTGGAAAAAAAAAATGTTCGAATTGTTTTTTTTAAATTTTAAAAAAAAATATTTTGTTTTTAAAATTTTTTTTTTTTTGATGAAAAGCCATCTATTTTTCAATTTTGAATTTTAAACAAAGCATGTAAAAACCTGTAACACAATACCGAAAAATAAGTAAGACAAAATTAGTTTGATAAAGTCAAAATATCCTATTAAACAGTAAAATATGCTCTAAAAACGCAAAAATATGACATAAATATGCTCTTAAAACAAATATATGCAAAAATATGCATTTAAGGGTAAAATATGCAAAAATATGCACTAACAAATCGATGCCAAAATTCTTAAATAGTTCTGAAATGTTTAAATATCTTATCCATGTGCTCATTAGACTCACCAGAAAAACATGCATTTGCATATTTTGGTTTCCCTGGTCATAACTAACAATGACCAATACTTTGAATAAATTTATATTATACAAATGTTTCAAAATAATAGCTAAAAATTTTAAAAATTCTGCATTTTAAAGTTATACACCCAGTAGAGCCAAAACCATTTCTACACGCAGAGAAAAAATATAGTTGGGCATGGTTACTGTAACCATTTATATAGTGTTACAAGATTTTTAACAATATTATAGTCACAGTAACCATTTACATGATTGTGGTAACCATAATATGGTTAATTTATGATTCACATGATTGTATCAATCATATATATGGTTACAGTAAACAATTATATGTTTGTGACAACCATTCATATGATGAAGGACTTATCATATTATGTTGCTCTCGGCTTAAGGCTTATCATAATCTGAGAACAACATATTATGATAAAATTATTCATCATAAATATGGTTGCCACAAACATATATTTGTTTACTGTAACCATATATATGGTTGATACAATCATGTGAATCATAAATTAACCATATTATTTTTACCACAATCATGTAAATGGTTACTGTGACTATAATATTGTTAAAAATCTTGTAACACTATATAAATGGTTACAGTAACCATGTCCAATTATATTTTTTCTCTGCGTGTACTACTTATGTGATGAAAATTTTGTTACAGAATGAATTGTGAACTGTTTAAAAAAACTTTAATTTGATTATTACAAGATCTGGTCATAAACATTTTCCGCAGAAAAATAATTTTATACCCTACTCCACCATTGTGGGAGGAGTATTATGCGTTTATGCTGATGTTATAAATATTAGTCCAACACCGGGTCGCAATATTTAAGATAATTCGATCAAATTTGGCACATACATTGTTTTTCGGCCCAAGGACGAATCCTATTGAAACTGAAATCGGTCCATTATTACACCTAGCCCCATACAAATGTCCACTCGAAATAGGATTTTTTTTGTCATAAATGTCCTATTTATATAGGTATTCACACAAATGTCTCAACAAATAAGTTTTATATAAAATTACATCCATAATTGGCCATAGCTCTAATACACGACCCACTCCATAAAATCACTTTAACGATTATAAATCTCTTAAAAATTTTTGTATCCACAGAAAATTCAGCAGAAAAAAGTTTCATATAGACATAAATCACACGACTTAATTTGATGACGATCGGTCCATAATTGGTCATAGCTTCCATATAAGGCCCACTTCCGAAAACCACTTTGTTACTTGTAGTAAAACTATATAGTTCCGAAGAAGAAAATTAAAAACAAAAAATCAACAACAATCGAATTGCGATTGAAATAAACGAATTTTTGTCACACAACTAAAATTTATCAGTAACAATAAGAAATTTCAGTTAAATCTGATTTGATTCAAATTATAAATATCGAAGAACCAAAAATATTTGGGGGATTCAAACAGTCTGCTATTAGGTCATAATGTACTAATACTTGAGATTATTTTTAAAACGGAATAATGAGTCAATGACACAAAGTATACAGAAGTGTCTCGAGATAGAAGATGACAAGTTTTATATGTATATATTTCTTTCAGAACTACCTTTCTTTTCCTGTTAGAGCTAAACTAATAAACTAATTCTGGCTTTATTGAAACATCAAAATTTTTGGTGAAAAAAATGTTTGTGTGAAATATTTTTTTTGCTCACAAAAATTTGTATATAAAAAAAAATATGAATAAAAATCTTGTAGCAAAAATAAAAAATATTTTTCCCGATTTTGGCCCACTGTCGATCCGTATTACTATAGCGTTATATACTACTTGAAAAGGTCTATCATATCTTTCAAATGTATATCATTAAATATCCACATTGTCTATATTAATGACTTAAAGATATAGCAAAACGTAAAGGTCCAAGATCCAAATGAAGAAAAAAATTATTTGTTTTCTCTAAATACTTTTATTACAAAATATTTACATAAACAATTAGGAAAAGTTGAGAAAATTCCTCTGTCAAACACCTGATCAAATAAGTTTTATACCGCCATTTATAATTAATAATTGTAATAAATGCAAGCTTTAAAAACCTCAATTTGAATAAAGCTGATGAAACTAAGATCAACAAAGATTGGATTTTTCGACATTAATTGTTTTATTATTTGAGTAGTTATTCAAAGCTACGTCCAGATTTATGAGATTCTAACATATTTTGTAAAATTTAGATGATTTAAATAATAAGGTGCAACAGATCGTAAAGTGACAAAACCAGCATTGATCGTCTTAAAGCTTTCATTATATGAAACCTCTGAACAGCCTCTTTTAAATATACACCATATTTCCATTTTCCACACACAAAAACAACTTGATTTTTATATGGCATTGAGTAGTTTTCTCTTCAAGAAAACACACATTTATTTTATCTTATTATAAAAACTAAGCTTAATTAATTATAGGTAAATAAATTATTTAGTTATTAACAAGTTAAAGAACTTAAAAATCTAATATGAATACAAAAGAAAATTTACATAAATTACAAGATACTATTTTTATACTTTACATTTTACTACAACTATGTACTTGCATTATTGCAGCATTTCAAATCACAAACAGAATTTTCAAATAAGTTTAATTATTTAAACAGAGACAGCATTACGTGTATTACTTCCCAATATAGAAGAAATACTAAAACTGCTACGTTTCACGGGAACCTCACTACCCGATAGTCTTGGTGAAGAGGTGGGAGATACGGTAGAATTCAAAAGTTTAGCTGAATCTTGCGACTCCTCAGACGAGGTGCTGACAACATCAACAAACAGCTCAGGATTTTGTTCATCATGTGAAGAAGAAATTTGACTGGAGGTTTCCTCATTTCCCGAGGTGTAATCATAATCCGAGGAAGTGTTATGATAGGACAGTCTTTGTGCGGCCATAGGCTCCATATATGAGGGCAAAGCAGGCATAAACATGGGCATTGACTGTTGCGTCAATTGTGGAAAGAAGGCGGGTGAGATCATATCATTCATGTTGGGTTGTAAAGCATAACGCATCACATTATTTAAATCCATATAGGGTAAGGGTTCATCACGCATACACAAACGCTTGGCTTGTGGTGAATCTTGACTGCTGGCCACACTCGATTGATCATCATCACAATGTGAGGAATTATTTTGATTTTCTTCCGATGGTGAGGGGGATAATGACATTTTCCTTTTGCATTTCGATTGACCGGATTCACGGAAACCTTTGGCAAAGGGATTGTTATCAATTTTCAATTTTGTAATGCGATCATTCTGTAAAGGGAAAAAGAGAGGGAAGAGATAATTAGTATGAGTGTCTTGATTTGTAGAGCCAACTCAACGGGTGGTTGTCTTAAATAGATGTGCTAATTTTATTTTAGAGACCACCACTGAGTTTTTGTTTGTTTTAGAGAACTGGATTTAGGTACAAAAAATGAGATGGGCGAGGTAATATAAATTGTGGCAAAGAGATTTAAAACATTTTAAATTAATAGAAAATTTTGTTTTAATATTTTTCATAAACTGGTTTTAAAATCTTATTAGTAGAAGCTTTAAATATTAATGGAAGTTAAGTAATTTTTTAAATGAAGATTAACTTGGAAATATCAAAAAGTATGCAATTTAAAGCATAAAAACGACAAAACAAACAAAAAATTAAACATTTTTAACTTTTACATCTTACACATCTCTCTAGTTTGTATTATTGTTAAAAAATACCAACCTGATAAGCTGTAACTGCTACAAATTCCGTTTCGGGAAATACAAAGGCCTGTTGGGGAGCCCAGGGTATTTGCGCTAAATCATTGGTACGTATCACATGTATACGTGGTTGATATTTATGCATACTGGCCAAAACGATCTAAAATAAACCAAAGAAAAAAGACAAAAATCAATAAAGCTCCATAAGAAACAAAAGCTATAATTAAAAGCTTTTTTTGGGGAAACACAAAAAATACTTACATGACCATTATTATCCAAAGTGTTGTTGGTCAATTTGACCTTATTGAAGAGTATGGGCTGAGCCTGCCAATGTGAACCAGTGGCGGGACTGTCGGGATGCAAGTACATTCTTTGAGGAGATTGAGGTTCTGCACCACCGGCGGGTACCCACTGAGAACCGGAAAACTTATAACGGCAGTCACCTATGGGTACCATTTCAATCAAAACACAATATTGAGATTCTTCTTCCAAGCCCTTAAGTGAAACACGCATAGAGGGGAACATACGTCTAAAAATAATAATAAAAATAATAAATTATTTACTTTAGCTTTTTTTGTGTAGAATAGTTATCTTAAATTATTGTTATCTTTTCAACATTATGAGACATTTCTGTTTATTTTTGACTTAATTTGTTTAGACTTATTTATTATCTACAAGAACTACAACAAGTTACAAATCTTTTGTAAAGTTTTGTTTTGTAAATATTATTTTCTCGTAAAAGATGTCTATTTTAATTTACTTCAGTGACTGATAACATTGAGATCACACCTTTTTTTTTACAAAGTTTTAATAAAATTTAGCTGATCCATTTGTTGTACATACCTTCCACTTTTGGTGATAATCATTTCGGTGCCAATTTTATGGAATTGTTGCCATAAATCATTATTCTCCAATTTGGCCTCGACACCCGGCAAAGGGGGATGTGAGGGTATTAACATTTGTGGCGGCATGTGCATGGCGGGCATCATGGCAGCAAATGGATCGGGTATACGTTGCATAATTTGTTGTCTATATAAAATTTCATGGGCAATTTGTTGTTGCATTCTTAAATCCACTAATTCGTTCATGGTAATCATTTTGTTGCGTATTTTAGTTATTTTTTTGTTTTTAAATTAAAATCAAACAAGCACTTTATTTTTATTATTAAATTGTTATTATTGGTATAAATTTTACTCCGTTTATAACTTGTTGCTCGTTTAACGTTTGTTCTCAGACTGCTTTGACAAGAGACTCAACTCTACTTATTTCCCAATAAACCAAATCTTAAAAATAAAACACACCAAAAAAAGATCACTTTTACTCAAAGAGAGAGCATTTGCCACTTGTTTAAAACTTGTTCTACCTGTTGTTGTTTTTCTTATACAACACACACACACACACTCAACTACATTTAATTTACTCCTACTCCCTCTCTCTAATGTAATTAAACAATACTAATTTTTACTTACTCTAACACAATCATTGGTTTGTTTAATTTTCATATCAGCCATCTCTTTCTTTCATGCTGTATTAAAACACACACAGCCATAACAACAACAACACACTGTTATAAACAGACTCCATTTTTTATCATTACTCGAGTGTCATGAATGATAATCTCTTATTATTGTGGTTGTTGTTGTTTTTTTTTTTTGTTTATTTATTTTACAATGGCTTCGCATGGTTGCTTTCATTGTGTTGTTGTTGTGTTTAAAAATGCATGCATGTGCTTTTGTATAAGTGTTTGTATTTGTTGTATTTTTCTTCATTGTAGTTAAACAAAATGCAATAAATTACTGCATATTTTTAGAAAACAATTTCCAATGTTTGTTTTATAATTGTTTTTATTAAAATTGTCGCCTATAACTAATTGTTTATTGATTTTTTAAGGACATTTAAATATGCTTATGTTTTTAACTCTAAATCTATCACTTGAAAGTCAATTTATGTTTTACGGAAATGGTTACTTCAGCAATATATTAATATTATTATCGATTGAAGATTAATCAGGACTTAGTTCAAGTATGTAATATCCTGCTTAAGGAGAATTTAATTGGTTTTACTTAAATTTAGTTACAATTCAAGAAGTTTTGGTGATTCATACATACTTCTATAAGGTATTTTAAACAATAATTTTGAGTTTAACATTTAGAATTTTTTTAAAACCCTAAGAAATAAAATATAAATAAAAAAAGGATTTTTGTGTAATACTTACATATATGACCCGGAAAAATAAATAAGTATAACATTATACATCGATCATATTACTTGTTTCAAAATTGAAAATATGTCTTCAGAAAATCAAATAATTAAATGCTAGAGCAACGGTTCTAAAATGGAGGTCCCCGGACCTCTAAGAGTCCGTATAAAGATATCAGGGGGAGGCACGAGGTACTCAGTAAAACTTAAAGCTTAAACAATGTACCTATTCTAATTTACTTTCCAATTTTAATTTGACCAAAAATAATTTTCATATTGCTCAACTTTAATTTATAATCTTTGAATTTAACCTTTTATCATGTCTGTTGCTGAAATACTTAATAGGTATAGGTATTTCAAGAAGAAATAATTGAAATAAAATGTAACTTTTGTGCTAAATTTTATTTTGAATTAGTTGAAATCGAAAACATTGGTTTGTTATTGGAAAAATAGAAATTATAATGCAGAACAGCAAAATTAATGTTGAGAAAAACTCGATTGAAATTGAGAAATCGAAATTAATATTGAGGAAATGCTAATTTTGTATTATGAAATTCAATTGGTATTAATATGGTTTTCTGAATTTCAATTTGTTTTTTTTCAATATTGACTTGTCCTGAATTACAATTTAAATTTTCACAATGTTAAACTGGACATCTCATCTTCCATTTGTATTTTTGCAGTGTTGGATTTCTCATTTTCAATTTGCTTTTTCTCTTATGTTTTCTTAATATTAATTTCTATATCTCAATTATTTATTTTTTTTTCAATATTAATTTTCTATTCTGAAATTCAGGGTCTAATTTTATAAAACAAAACGACAAGCGTTAAAATAAAATTCTATGGAAAGTTTCAAGTTTTAAACCATTTTCCGTTTTATAAAATGAGGCCCTTAATTTGTATTTTCTCAATATTAATTTGGATTTCTGAATTTAAATTAGTTTTTCCTCAATATTAACTGGCTTTTCGGAATTGTAATCTTCAATTTGTATTTTCTCAATGTTAATTTGGATTTCTCATTATCAATTAGCTTTTTCTCAATATACATACATAGTATAATAGCTTGCTTTTCTGAATTTCAATTTGTTTTTTTTTCAATATTAATTCGAATTTCTTGGTTTCAATTTCAATTTCAAAAAGGTAAGGTAATTTTTTTAAATGAAAAAAACAACAATAAAAATTGTTGTTTTTTTCTGTTTTGTATATGAGAAAATATGCCACGCTTTCAATATTGTGAGAACCCCTTTGCTAACTATAATTAGAATAATTTGGTATATGATTCATCAATACCTAAAATGCTGTTATCCACAGTTAAGTCTATTTATACCATCAAAATTGATTTTTCTGGGGAAATGATAATAGAAAGCTTGATTTGACGATTTTCGCTTAAAACCGAGCATGAAACACTATTTAAAATCATTTTATTTTGGTTGATATCTTTTGAAGATATATTAAAATTCAGGCAGAGCTAAAGTCAAAAAAGTTTGAAGACCAAGAATTAACTCTTTGCGGTTGGGTGGTCAGTTTACTAACCACATTTTCTATAGTCTTTAAAACATAGTTTATTGGCATCTATTGCCAGGGTGCGATAAATATCAGTTTTTTAAGAGACTTTCACGCATTCAATAAAAACAAGTAAGAAAGTATGGTCGGTCAAGCCCGACCATATAATACCCTACACCAAGTAAAAGAGCAAAAACATTTTTCTTTTAAAATTTCAATAATTTATATTTTTGAGTGATTTTCGGAAGTGGGCCTTATATGGGGGCTATGACCAATTATGGACCGATCACCATGAAATTAGGTCGTGTAATTTATGTCTATATGAAAATTTACTATGTTGAATTTTGTGAGTATACCAACAGTTTTAAGCGATTTATGAACGTTAAAGTGATTTTCGGAAGCGGGTCTATATGGGAGCTATGACTAATTATGGACCGATCGTAACAAAATTTGGTGACATGAATTTTGTATATATAAAACTTATTTGGAGCGCATTTTGTGGAGATACATTTATAAATTAAACATTTAGTCCAATTTCGGAAGGACATTTGTATGGGGGCTAGGTGAAATAATCGACCGATTTCAGCCAGTTTCAATAGGCTTGGTCATTGGGCCGAAAAAATAATATGTACCAAATTCGATCGAAATATCTTCAAAATTGCGACCTGTACTCTGCGCACAAGGTTTACATGGACAGCCAGCCAACCAGACGGACATCGTTTATTTTTGGGCGTTACAAACATCTGAACAAACGCATAATACCCTCCCCACTATGGTGGTGTAGGGTATAAAAAGCACAGTTTGTTTATTGTTCATCGAATTCAGTGTTACTTTGATATTTTGGTTGTGTTGTCAGAAAATGTTGTCAAAAATATTCGATTCAATCGCCACGGTGGTTAGTTAACTCACTTCACTCCACAAAAAACCTAGGAATGGGGTGTTTTTTTCATGTTTTGATTAATTTTATCTTACTTTTTATAATTAACTAACCTTGATTAAAGTAAGAATGCAATTGTTTTGATTTTAAACTTATACACAAAAAAGCGTGGCTGAAAGAGTTAAGGCAGCAAAAACTTTTGCGAGCAGCAGGATTCATCCAAAAGCAGGGAAATTGAAGTACGATTTTGCATGTCAGAAATGATGTTTGAACGCTATAAAAGAATATCCTTTTTGCACCGAATTACTTGCGAAGATAAATGGATTCATTACGATAACCCGAAGGGTAAGAGATCGTATGTGAAGCCCCGCCAACCTGCCGAATCGACACCAAAGCCAAATATCCACAGCGCTAAGGTAATCTATAATTGGTGGTACCAAAAGGTTCTTTTATGTGCTGCAGAAATCTGATCAGACTATCACAGGGAACCTGTACCGAACGCCACATATTGAAGCGATTATTGGCCGAAAAACGCCCAGAATATGCGGCCAGACATGAAACCGTAATATTACCATCATGACAATGCTAGGCCACATGTTACAATACCTTTACAATACTATTAAGAAGTTTACAACATAATTTTTTATTGAAAATCGTATTTTTTCCTATTTTGTTTTGATTTAATTTAATTTTGTTAAAACCTGTTTAGAAAGAAGTGTTTGGGAAGATTTACCTCACCCGCCTTATAGTCCAGACCTTGCCCCGTCCGACTACTATTTGTTTCGGTCGATGCACAACGCTCTCTCTGTGAACAGAACAGAGTATTCGAAATTGGCTTGATTCGTTCATGGCCTCAAAAGATGAGCAGTTCCTTTGGCTCGGAATCCATGTGCTTCCAGAAAGATGGGAAAAGGCCATAGCCAACAATAGCCAATACTTTGAATAAATTTATATTGTACAAAGTTTTCAAAATAAAAGCTAAAATTTGGATAAAATCCCGCATTTTTAAGTCATATACTTAATATATTGAAAATACTTTAAAATTCATGAACATTTTTATTTTTTTGTTTTAAATTTTTACAATTAAATTGGCCTCAAATAAAACTAAACATATTTTTTAAGAATCTTCATGATTTAGAGATTATTTTAACAGCTTAAAAATTTTTCGAACATAAATTCGAATTATCGAACTTAAATTCGAATTTGCAAACATAATATAGAATTGACATCAGGTTTATGCATAATCTAGAGATTATTTTAATAGTTTTAAAAAAAGTTCGAACCAAATTTCAGCCAATTCGAGCTACGAGAACTGGTTCAAAATTTGTTTAAAAATTTTAACCTAAATTAACATAAAAACAAACCCACAAACAAACTAACATAGGAATTAAATAAAAACTTTTAAAAAATACCATATCTTTTATCTTAAAACCCCAATTCAACTTTTTATCAATGGTGAGTTAAACAGATTATATTTACAAGATATGTATCTTTGACAATTAAAGATTGCCGAGGTAAATTTTGTGTGGAAATTTTATTTTATAAATGTTTGATAGATTTAATAATTTATTATGAATAATGATTTTTATAAGAAAAATATTAAAAATCATTAAGCAACGAAAATATGAACAGTTTTGCAAAATTTAACATTTTTTAGAGACCTTAGTTTTCCGTTTTAAATTTTTGATCCTTAGTTAATTTCATTGGACATTTGTAATTCAAAGAATTTATGATAATATAAATTTGCCAAAATTTATTTTAAATCTTTTGGTTTTGGATAACAAAATAAAGAAAAATTCATATCATTGGATCATTTTACATAATTTAATGTAACATTAACGACATAATATCCTGTCACTTAACCCTTACTAACGGAAATTCCAATGACATTTGATACAGTTACGTACATTTCCTGTAACGGGAAATATGACTAAATTTTAAAATCCTTTAAGATTAACTTTTCCCACAAAAATATGTACATAAAAAGAACTCATTAAGAAAATCAATATTCGTTGTGGCATTTCCAACTAAAACTGAATAAAACTGACAGCAAAAAGGATTTTCCATTCTTTGCTAATAATATTTAATTAGTTTTTAAGGATTTTTCAAATCAGTTTCCGTTCGAGCAGGAATATTAAACCTAAAATAACAACAGATACAATGAGTTTGATAATGATTAAAACCAAAAACTAATTGTAAGAAAAACAAGCAAATATATACACAAAGTATGGATTTGGATCACTCAAATTACGAAAATTACACAGTTTTTGTTGGGTTTTTCTAAATCCCAAAAACTGAATGAAGTTTTTAAAAGCGAAAACATTGATCACGACGTCTTACATACTTAGCGACGACGTAAAAACGACGCGTCGTCATACCAAGTCTCAGCGACAGGATTAAATTTTGTGTTGCTAATTTTGTGGACAGTCTTGCCACAGCTTGGCAAGTAACTAACTAAAACTAACAACAGTGTGTATTTAGGTAGTGGGCGTGACAAATCTCTGTCTGTAGACAGTTAAGTAAATGTTATTATACCCATGTACTCGTACTTGTATGCCGCATGTAGTGAGTGTTAAGTTTGTTTCGTTTCGTGTCTTGGTCTAAGTGGTCAAGAATAGAAAGGAAACACTTAAGAAATTGTATTTAAGTTGGATGCGTTAAATGACTCAACATTTGCTAATGCAACAACAAATCTATAGATTTTCAGATTTTTTTTTTGTAAATACATAATTATGTAGACAAAAATCAAACGGAAATATGTATTTTCAAACATTTTATCGTTTCGAATTTCGTATAAACCTTATTGTAACTATCAAACGGAAGCAATTAGTAAAATGCATTAAGAGATTGTAGGTTGTTTTTTTTAATAACGTTTAAAAAATCGTTTAAACAAGGATTACAATTCAGCAATTTCTTGCTGCATTTAAAATTGTAAACTATTTTTATTCATTCTTCACTATCTTTGTTTAATCCTTTATCAAGAACTACTTGTTTTATTTGATGTTTTCTTGTCTTCGATTCCTGCTAATAACGGTTTCATTATGTTCTTGTACATTTGTGGTTTTGTGTCACAGCATGGGTTTGTCGTCGGAAGCGGTGTCATTTGATGGCATTCAAAATTTGTTCTTTAGGTCTGGTCATTAAAGGCAACAAAAAAAAAAAACTCTTGTAACTACATATTTTCATTTCTCTTTTATTGCCTTGTCTTGTCTCTTCCCTCTCTCATTTTATTGACACTTTAACTGTACACAGGCAGGAATTAAAGGTTTGAGAAATTGTTGTTACACTTTAAGAAATTTGTATAAGTTTATCTTAAAATAAATATTTATTTCTTTGACCAATTTAAAGAAAAATTTAGCTTATGCTAATTTGTGTTTGAATTTTTACTAAATTCGAGAAACAAATCGTGCAGAATCCCTTGGAACCAATCAAAAGTTTTGTTTATGTCAAAACTGTCATCAGAGATATTGTTAAAGTTGAAGAACAACTCACTCATGATCACTTAAGAACAATCAGGCCGATTATTGTTTGCATATGTGCTGTAGTTCCAGCTTTCTTTATGAAGATATTCATCGAATGGGGGCTAATTTTAGATACCCTGAGAATTTAGCAAAACCTGTTGCCATTTATCATTTCGCACAAAAAATTAAAATCGTGAATAATAATCAGTTTGCCGATCAACTCGTTTTGACTTTATGGAATTAAACTCTATCCGTGACACCTTTTTACCTATAGGTAAACTATAGTTTGTTTGCTTCATAAAGATTTTGTCGTTCACAAAGATCGTCCAAAATCAATTGTTGAAGCTGTGATGGAACTGTTATTGCAAGATCACACAGTGGTTTAGAAACATTTTATTTTGGAAATAATTCGGTAGCTAGTGAACGATTGCTCTCTAACAAGAGAACCTTCCTGAATAAATGGCACTCATCTTAGCGGGTTTGGCTCTGCACAAGTAGTCTTGCAAGTTGGTTGGTATGATTTTGCAATTTTACAATATATTTCTCAAGGACTTTCTTGAACTCTTCCTTTACCAATGCCACTTCCTAGCAGGTTTGCCAGTATTGGGGATTTGTCCCCAAAGATGGGGATTTTGTTATGATTTCGGGGCCAGAAAATTTCGTTGGGGTACTGGGAATTTTATTGGTGATATATTAAAATATTTCGGGGATAAATTATTTAGGATAGGTTTGTTTTGTTAACTGTAATAGCAATAAGTTACCAATAATTTAACTTTATTTCATGTTCTTTGAATTGAAAATGGAGATGTTTAATGCTATTAAATGTACGTATCACTACCGATTCCTGGGATTTAATTAAAAACTGACGAAAATACATAGAAAAAAAGTTAGAACTCAATTTTTTCACCAAAAAACAGTGAAAAGTTTTTTATAGTTATCTGCTTATATCTCGGCAATAATAGACCGTTTATTATTATTTATTTGAGGTTTTTCGTATTAAAATTTAAAAAGTGAATTTATTATTTATAGAATTTATTTCTTATTGAATCATTCTAATTTCTTTAAATTTCTTTTTCAAATCCATAACAAAATAGCTTCAAAACTTTATTTCAGTTTAAACAAAGGCTTTGGAATGAATCTAAAAAATTAAATATTAGGAATGGATTTATGGAATGAAAGGCTGGCATTCTTTAATTACGGATTAAGATTTTAGTGAATTGAGCTCAAATTTTATTAATTCGAAGCTCTGATATTTAATAATTATTTTTTTATATGAAATTTGGATATAATATTCCTAATTTACAGTATCATATGGTCAATTCACAAGGTCTCTTATCATGTCATATTGTCATAATGTCCTAATATTTCACAATGGTTATTATTGTTTTTCATGCAAAAAATATCCTAAAATAATACTAATAATAATGCTATGTTTATTGTGTTATCGTAACCAACCAGCAGAGAGAGACCTGCGCCGAATGCCTAAGAGTCGGTTAAGCCGAGCTACGGAGAGGTGATATATTAGGACATTATGACAATATGACTGATAAGAGGCCTTGTGAATTGACCAATTATATATTTCGGGAATAGCTGGGTACCCGGGAATGTAGTAAAAAATTTCCCGATTCCCGGGAATCTGAAAAAGTCGGGAAATTAAAAACCCTAATCATAACACATAATATGACACAATCTTTAAATCAGTATCTCCAAAAAGTTTTCTAATTGTCGAATTTTATGTGCAGATCACAACAAATTTAGATGGTAAAGTTAAATTGAATTTATAATCGGTTATTATACCCTTCACCATGAGTGGCAAGGGTATATATAAGTTTGTCATACCGTTTGTATTTTCTACATTTTTCATTTGCGACCCCCAAAAAGTATATATATTCTGGATCGTTATAGATAGCGGAGTCGATATAGCCCGTCTGTGTGTTGAAATCAAATTTCCGAAACCCCCATTAACATACATACACGATTCATACATCAATATCTCCAGAATTCTTCCGGTTCTGTTGCTATTTAAAATCGGTCCACAAATGGCTGAGATATATGAAAAAAACCAGGAAAACCTTGATTTTTGATCTATATCTGGATTACTGAGTCATTAATATACATAATATGGATATCTAATGATAGATATTTCAAAGACTTTTGCAAGTTGGACCTAGAATGGGCTGAAATCGGGAAAAAATATTTTTTAACCCGAATTTATTCGGGTTAAAAAATATTTTTATTTAATATATTTAATATATTATTATTCACTATATATTAAAAAACAAATGTTTAAAAAAATAAAAAAAAATTAAAAAACAATTTCGAAAATAAAAATTAAAAAAATATTTTAAATTTTTATTTTAAAGAATAATTTTGGTTAAGGTTATATAAGATTGGGTACAGCCGAATATAGCTCTCTTACTTGTTCTCAACTCGGTTTATGCAAAATCTTTGGATAAAAAAATATATGTACCTTAGTAGTGGTTATTTACAAGATTTGAAACGATGTTACAAGATGCAGAGAAAAAAATGTTCAACCAATTGGAATGAATATTTTCAAAAGGAACTTTGACTAATTTATAAGAATTTTGGTATGCAGGAACCTTCATAATATTTTAACAACTAACATGATCGGATATTGGCCAATTAATTTAATCAGCCCAATTATGAATAAAAAATTCCGCGGGAGTTTTTCCCATTGAATTTGAATAGGAAAAATGAGAAAAGGGAAAAAACTCCCGGGGAATTTTTATTCATAATTGGGCTGAATATAAAGTTTAGTTTTTGTGAAAATTTCAAGAAAAACAATGGCTGACTTCATAAACGCATTTTGCAAAGCAACACTGCAATGTATAGTGTTCATAAACGCAATAGATTTTGTTTTGGCAAGTGGGGCAGCATCTGTCAAATTTGTGAACTGTTTTTATTTATGATTCTTTACAAAACATTTATGCGTTCATGAAAGTCAGAAAGTATTGCTTTGCCTTGTAATTGCTTTGCATTACTGCGTTTATGAAGTCGGCCAATATTTGGGGATATTTTTAATTTTGGTTGGGACATGCATCAAAAGTACCTGGCATCCCTGCTTCCTAGTCCCTGTGGATGTTTTCATTTCTTATACCATATTGCTCCCGTCATGGTTTAGATTGGTCTCCCTATATAAGATCAATACTGCTGTTGCTAGCCATTCTCTAAGTGCATAAATTCAAGTCTCTTTCTCTCGGCAGTTATGACAGCAACAACAATATTTAAAAGAAGGATGAAAATAAAAAAAAAAAAGTGTCGCCAGTCTTGTAATAACCATAATATCACATGTAATAAATTTGTTGCATGTTGCAAGCCTTTGTCTTTGTTTCATGAGTCTTGCATTCTTCTTCTTTTATATGTGCTATTGTTATGAATGCGTGAGTTTAAGTGTTGTTTTCTTATTTTTCTATTTATCTATCCATCCACTCTCCATCTCCTGCTGGGTTATGTGATGCCTGTGTCTTGTGTCGTAAGACCTTAACGATCCACATTAAATTTGTTTTTATTATTGTTTGCCATTGTAACAAGTGTGATTCTGCTCTCTGGTAGTTTTTATGTTGTCTCCTGCATCCTTGTAATATTGACCGACAAAGGATTTAATAATTGTCAACATCTATGTCAATTTATTGTTTTAATGTTTTCCAAATCACTACAAGTGTCGCTTGACAAGTGTTTTTTGGTCTATACGATCAGATTGATTGTGGGTGAGTTGTAATTGGCGCCGAATTTTATTCCTTTTCTTTTTGGGTATTTTTTTTTCTTTCCGCTTCCTAAGTGGAAAAGGAATTTGTTTCAGTGCTTGTTATCTTCAGAGCGGATCTTTGTGTTCTCTTGGTTTTTAGTCTTTAAGAAAAATTATTGTGATGGCAATAAAAGTGTCTAATAAAATATTAACAAGCAAGATAGCTGTATTCGGCTGTGCCGAGTCTTATATATTGAAATATTAAAAAAAAAAAATCTCGATTTTGACCCATTGTAGTCACGAAAATGTATGACGTATGTATATGTAGAAGGTTTCACTTCGTATATGAAAACATTGGTCGAAAACACCGGCGATAATTCAAGGGTTGTGATAAAAAGGAGCGGAGAGAGAAGACATCCTTGTTTTACACTGCTTAATGTATTGAAAGGTTGGATGCTTTTTCCGAGGTGCAGTACCCTCAAATTTTTGCATCGGTGTATTGGGCATTGATTAGGTTAATTAGTTTCTCCGAGACGTCCTTACTTTCTAAAGCTCCGCATATTTTTCCTCTATTTAACGCATCAAAGGCCTTTTCAAAATCAATAAACGTCAATGCAGCGTTGTACTATACTGTATTAAACAGCGTAGGCTGTTTATTTGGTCTACACTAGAGCGGTTGGGACGGAAGCCAGCTTGTTCTTTTCGGAGGTGCTCAGAAAATTATTCGAGCATACGGTTAAGTATTACCTTACATACAGAGGGTGTCAGTACGATACCTCTCCAGTTATTGCATGATTTTAGATCTCCTTTTTAGATATTTTAATTATAAGACTTTCCTTCCATTCCTGGGGGATAGTATCAGTCATCCATATTCTTTTGAATAGAGGCAGTAGTATTTCAGCGATGGTTTGTAAAATTCGGCGGGTAGGTTATCGATACCGGCAGCTCTTCCTGTCTTTAACTGTGTAATGGGTTTTGAAATTTTGCGGAGACTGGGGGATCTATGCAGATTGTTGTTAATGGGAGTGGGGATCTGGTATCAGTTGCGTCATCACTTTGAGAGGAGCTACATTACAGGGATGGTTTGGGGTTTCCTTAAAATATTCCTTCCAACTTTATAGGTATATTAGTGTTGGGTTTCTTACCGCAAAGTTTTCCGATCGCGTTGAAAACGGTTTTAATATTACGTTATGTGCAGCATTTTCAGTTTCTATGGCGAGGATGTTGAAAGTATTTTTTAATCGTAACTGGATTGTCTCTTAACTTTCTGGTTTGATAGTTTGGCTTGAAGCTTGTTTTTACGAGAGGGTTGCTTTTCTGATAGCATCGTTTCTCTGGTTTTATGTCGTTCCTCCAGTACGTTCCAAAAGTCAACGGACAGCCATTCTTTATTTTACTTTCTGGAAAAACCAACAATTTCGTTAGCGGAGTTACTGATAATGGGCTGGATCTTCATCCATTCGTCATCTAACTCATAGCTTAGCTGAGAGATTGGTGGAATTCTTTGATGTTTTTCAACAATGCAAGAAACTAATCTTCTATTAACGTCATTGGCTTTCAGCTTGTTGTTCTTGTAGATTCGTCTCTTTAGTTGATTCGATACCGGCAGGTGTTTGTGTTTGTGAAGCGTTAGATTTTGCTCGGCTATCAAGAGATAGATACTACATTAATTTGACTCTTGTGTAGTTTGTGAGGAAAGTAGAAGCCATCTATAGGAAGTTCATATGCCGCACATGTTTCCGTTTTCATTTCTATCACCCGGGCTGTTTATTCCCATGATTCGTTCAAAGCTCACGTTCAAAGTCAACCATTAATATAAGGATATCGTTCTTATCAACATTGTGCATAACTTGATTTAGTTGGTAGTAAAATGTTTCTTTAGTTTCCAGGTCATATATTGTAATTTTAGCGATACTGCTGTTGAGATGGGCTGTTATAATTCGTTCTACCAGTTCATTAGGGGTTTCGTAGTCTGTGATTTACATATAAAGATTCCTACTCCATGTGTATGAGCTTCTCCTTCTTTACGACCAGAGAACAATAAGGATACCGCATTCCTTGAGGGCTTGTGAAGTCTGCACTACCATGCCACCTCATTTCCCTAATACCTGTTAACGGATATGTTTAGTCTTTTGCATTCTGAAGCCAGTTGAGCTATCTTTCCTACTTGAAACTAAATGTTTACATTCCATGTAGCAAATCGTATCCGCGGCATGCGAGGTTCGTCATAAAAATATCTGTCTGTTTTGTGTATCTTCTTCTGTTTGTGTTGTAATCGAGCGTTGATTCAGCCGCAATAAGGGATTAATCTAATGTTTTCTGGTCCGAACATGGATCCTTTTCGGAAATGCATCACTGCGCTGCATTTGATGCGCAGTACGTTCTAAAATGCAAAAGTTAGCAACACTGCAAATGTCTTGAGTTCTAAAAAGCAACAGAGAAACAGATGATGCGCAAAAAACCATCACAAAAATGGCTGATGCATTGTCTGCGCAACAGCATCAGCTAATTTGCATCAGCATCGCAAATGAATCACAGATGCACATCAAATGCAGTGATGCATTTCCGAATAGGCCCATGTTTATATACATGTCATTTTGTAGACATATTTGTATTATAAGCAAGAAAATTAACAGAAAATTGGTTTATTTTAACATTTATTTTATTACACACTTTTATTTACACCATTTATTTGAATGCAATTGTTTGTATGTATTTCTTTATACATACAAATACAGATGTATACAGACACGTTTATATAATACGATACATACTATATGTAGATATTTTACATATTTCCATTAAATTGTTTATTACAATACAATATAGTACATACATTTACTTAGTTATACACAAATAACATATCATCTAGCAGTATTAAATTGTATAATTTACGAAAATAAAAATGTATTGAAATCATTTCGAAAAACAAACTTAAATTTGTTTGCAAATATTAATTATTACAATAATAAACTGTTTACGCTTGCACTACATTTTCTTTCTTTCTTTTTTTCTCTATAGTATTATATAAAAATTATTTAATTATTTTTATCATATTATATAGTTAGTATAATTTGTTAATAAATTTAGATTTTTCTTTATATATTTGTTTTTATATCACAGTTACTAAATATAGATTTAAGACAAAGTATACATGTAATTTAAATGTAAATAAAACTTAAACAGCATCAAAACAAAAGAAAACATATTGAATAATAAATTTCTTTTTAGCACTAAACAATTAGAACATGTAGCATTTTTTTACATATACATCCACTATTATAGAGAAACATATGCAATATTGATATGTTGTTTTTTTTTTGTATTATGATTTCTCTGTAGAAAACTGAAAAATATAAAATAAAATAAATTTATACCTTAGCTTTGTGTCATGTTAATTATAAAATGATTGTTATCAAGATGTTGCCAAGGTAAAAAGACATTTTTGTGTGGTATTGCAGTTATGAAAGTGTTGTAAAATTATGACAGCTCAAAACCGGTATTACTAGTAACTGCATATCTGAGTTTATCTCTCAATGTTGATTTCTTTTGATAATTTGGCAATTTGAGTAAATTGAAACAGGTGGATGATGTGGGCAAGCGATTTAAGGGATCCTTTTTTCGTATGGTGAAAAAGCCACGTATAACACTGCCTATGGTGTCGCCAGTATCCTCATCATCGCCAACTTCAACACAGCGTATAGAGAAGGGAGGCTCTAAGTGGGCGAATCCCAAGAGCGGCGGTTTCGAGCAGCTGGTAACAAACTAGAAAAAGAAAAATAAATTTTAAAAATAGAATTGACTTTTTTGTTTTTAAATCTTATAAAATAAAAATTACTATTAGAAATCTTGACTTTTTTATTTTTCGATTTTTTGACGATTTATTAAATTCGAAATGAAGATTTTATTATTTTTTATCGGGATATTGACGATGTGCCGAATCTAATATACATATCTCCAAATTATACTTTAAAATACAAATTTTAACAAAATTTAAAAAAAAAATTCAAATTTTTTTTTTAAATTTATATGTGAAAATTTAAAAAATTGTTTTATTTTTTAAATTTTTTTTCTAAATTAATATAAACGTTAATATACACACTATAATTAATATATCATAAATCATTAATATAAACAATATGGATCTCTAATGATAGATATTTTAAATTACATTGCAACGATGTATATAAGGCTTATATTAAAGTAAGTTGAAACTGCAATGGGTCAAAATCGAAAAAAATATTTTTTAACCCCAATTTTTTTACAGAAAAAAATTTTTTTGTCGTACAACTTTTTCAAAAATAAATTTAGAAAAAATTTTTTTTTTTTAATTTTTACTTAAAATTTAAAAAAAAATTAAACATTTTTTTTTTCAATTTATAGTGAAAATTTAAAAAAAAAACTATTTTATTTTTAAACAATTTTTTTCTAAATTTAAATTGAAAAAGTTGTACGACAAAAAAAATTTTTGGTGAAAAAAAATTGGGATTAAAAAATATTTTTCCCGATTTTGTCCCATTGTAGGTCCGACTTATTATGGCGATATATACGTCGTTGGAAAGGATTTTGAAATATCTAGAGTTAGATATCCATATTATAGTCTATTATAATGACTGATTAATGCAGATATAGTTCAAAAATAGGTTAAAAATCGAGGTTGTCCTGGTTTTTTTTCTTTATATCTCAGCCATTTGTGTGTCGATTTTAAATAACAGCCGAACCGGGTCTATAGCGATGTATTGCTGAATAAATCATGTACGTATGTATATTATTTGGGGGCTACGGAAAGTCGATTTCAACATACAAACGTTCATAAGGACATGACTATATTGACTCCGCTAACTATAAAGATCTATTATGGGGTCGCAAATAAAAAATGTAGAAATTTACAAATTGCCCTTTTCCACCATCATATAATACAGAAATCTTTAGCTCCCGAAATACATAGATATTTATGTAAAAACATATATTCGGCTGTGCAGAATCTTATATACCATTATTCACCAAATTATACTTTAAAATACAAAATTTTAATTTTTTTTTTTTCAAAATTGTTTTAAAATTTTTTTTTTCGAAATTGTTTTTTAATTTTTTTCAAAAAAGTTTTTTACAAATTTTTATTTTTAATTTTTTTTTAATTTTAAAATTTTTTTTTGAAAAAAGAATTTATGAAAAAAAAAATTCGAGATAAAAAATATTTTTCCCGATTTTGACCCATTGTAGGTTCAACTTACAATTATTGCCTTATATACATCGTTGCAATGGATTTTGAAATATCTATCATTAGATATCAATATTGTTTATATTAATATCTTAGTAATCCAGATATAGATACAAAATAGGTCAAAAATCGAGATTGTCCCGGTTTTTTCCTTATATCTCATCCATTTGTGGTCCAATTTTGTGCGAAAGAATTCCAGATATATTGATGTATGAATGATGTATGTAAGTTATTTGGGGGCTACGGAAAATTGATTTCAACTTACAGACGGACATGGCTATATTGACTTCGCTATCTATAACGATCCAGAATATATATACTTTGTGGGGTCGCAAATGAAAAATGTAGAAATTACAAACGGAATGACAAACTTATATATAACCTTGCCACTCATGGTGAAGGGACAAGATTATTCTCCCGTTTAAGTTTAAAAATGCATTTTTTTTAAATCGATTTAGAAAACCTACAATATTACTTAATATCTGCGTATTTCCATATCTAAATTCCTCTAATTGATCCATTTTATCATTTAGAAATCTTTAACTTAAACAAAACATTAAATTTTCTGTGACTATTGTTTAAAATTTCAATATTCTTTAAGAAATCCTGAAAAGTCATCTAATATTGGGTTTAGTATTCTATTATTTTGTGGGCCGGCTCATGACATTGCACTTACTTAAAGCTTTAAACAAATTGAGACTCCCGAAAAGAAAATTTTGTATAAGAATTTATTCAATTTGAAAATTTCTTAGAAATTATCGAAAATAAATTTCCAGGTCTGAAACAGCAAACCGGGATTATGGTTTGAAGAACGGGATATATGGAAAATCTAATAATTTTCTTTTAATATTTACCTTCAAAAATAATTTTTTCTCTTCCTCGGTAAAATCCTTAGCCAATATATCCCACAGCCAGCCCACAACACGATGTGAGTCATGAAAGCCTCCATAATACTGGGTATGTTTGCGCAGATCCTTCAAATCCAACGGCACCGTATCACCCGATATTAAACGTTGAAGTTCGGGAGGCGAAAACAACGACAACCACTCGGGATTAACAATGCTACGAAAACCCCGATTAAAAGCTTGAGTTTGTTCGCGAATTTGTGTGTTCATATGAAAATAGGCCATGTAATGAATGTACACTAGTTTATTGTGATCGGTTACAACACGAACTCTACCGCCCGGATGCAGTTCATGGGTAACAATTTTACCCATAACATCTTGGTCCACGGAGAAAGTTAAATTTAAATCGGCCACATCCTGTTCATAGTGCTTGATGAAGGTTAAACTCTTATAAAGTTCAGCATCTAAAGAGGGCAGTTCGTCCATGCAAGAGTACAAAACTTGATGTGTTTGACCCAACAGCTGGGAGAGAAAGAAAGATGCAAATGGTACATCTACCACTATGCCTTCGTAGACAGCTTTACCCAGCATGCGGCCAACAAACTCAAACAATTGCAAATGATTATCCTGCACATAAGAGATGGGAGAGGGATATAAACGTTGATCGGAAGTAGTTTTAAATAGATTTAATGAAGGGTCAAACACTTTTTTAATAGTTTCTTCTAAGAACTCTTTAAAAACACCATCTTGATCTATGCCGGCCTCATGTAGACCTTGTTGATTAATAAAACGCACACGTATAACACCCTGTACAAATAAAAATTAATTATTAATAAAAATTGCAGTTTCATAAAACAATTTTATTCAATCACCTTAAGAGCATGGGGCTTCAAAGCCGCCAATTGTCTGTAGCCATCCTCTACAATACGCTCGCGATGTATAACAATCAATGCTGATCTGGGTGAGGCACATGCCGATTCAGTCAATCCCAAAACAGCCTTTTCATTTTGTACAAATTTCCTAAACAGTTTTACACGATCTTCATGCGGTATAATGTGGGGCATTTTTTGCAGCAATATGACCGCATGACGTTTACCCTTTTCCAGATCGTTTATAAATGTTGAAGGTTTCACTTCGTGTATGAGCCAATGATTGTTTGGTGTAAAACGCCGGCGACAATCCCTTTTGTACAAACACAACATTAAGGTGTGCAGTGATATAAACACGGGTGATTGTGTTATGTTTTTAGTGGTTCCTACGTTAAAGAGTGAAAATGGTTATAAAAATTATAAATTCGTTCGTGGTTAAATCTTTTTTTCTCTGAAAATCTATAAACCTCTTTACATACTTACCAAATATATCCTCATTGATGATTTTATGTAAAATATTATTCAAAAAATAAGTCAACATAACAAAATCATTCAACTGAAATAATTTCTGTTCGGTGTACATTTCGTGTTCATCGAGTACGCTGTAAAAACCCTCAAAAATAAATTATCATTCTCATCAAATAACTCATGAAAAAAAACTCACGTAACATAATGGGTCATACTATCACAAAACAGCATTAACATAGACGTCTGAGGCTTACGCTGAAAGTCTTCACATTTAAACAACTCCAAGAACTCCTTTAAAGCACAATTGGGACCCAAAGAGGTGATAAACAGCCAGAGATCATAAAAGACCTTGTCGACAAAACAAATGCCCGTTAGAATTTCCAATTTTAGTTGAGACAAAGTATTCAAGGCCGCATAATACATGGCACAAATACGCGATACCTGTATGACTTCGGGAGAGTCTAATTTGCGCCAGGTTACTTTCGAATTTTTACTAAGACTGGTACGCGTTGAACTGCGATCTAAAGCACGACGCAGTAAATTACTAGTGGAAGCTTGACTAGGTGGCTGGAATTCTATGCGTTCAAAGTTGACATTGACCTCTTTAAGGAAGTCACCCAAAGATATTTGCAAACAACGTATGCCCCACAACATGTGAAACTGTTTTTTAATCAGGGCAACACATTGGTTTTGGGCAGGATCTTTGGAAGGTGTATGCCAACCCAATAGCTCATGCCATTGGGTAAACACTCCCTTGGAGGTGGAATTACTGGGTATATTTTCAAATAATAATGTAACCGTGTTCTGGAAGTGACATTTTTAAAAACTATATTTGCATATCATTATAAATCTTAATATTTACCGTCAATAAGGGATAAGCCAACAGTTTGGCTTCATTTAAATTTTCTATATTAAACAAATTAATAATGTTGCCCAACAATGCCAAACTCTTGGTACCCGGCATATTTTTGCCATAGTCTGTAAACCATTCAAGATCCTCAGATATGTTTAAAGCCCTTTTCAATATCCACATTGAAGACATTTGTTCTATGCACTGAGGAGCAGTGGTACTCAAGTGATGTACCAAGGCAGGAGCCGATAAAATTTCTATTAAAAATTGTGCCATTATGTTGCGAGAAAAATCACCATCCAACAAGGGTCTAGTGCATAAAGTCATGACAGCTATAAGGGATACTGGCTTCAAAGTTAATTCTTCACGTGATGTGCCCTTTATAAGTATGGACTGTAAAATAATCTCTATTAGTATTGCTTATATTTAATAACTATTTACTAAATACTTACTCTCATTACTTTGAAAAAATTATTTTGTATTAGATCGCCCTGTATGTTACAACAGATTTTCTGCATTGCTGGCTGTAGCTTTTCAAATTGTTTAATTCTCATTATACCCCATGATTTCGGCGAGGTAAAAACAACTAATGTATGCAGATATAGAGCCAATGATATACTATCGGTATGACTTTCTGGAATAAACAAATGGAATTTATATAAGTTTTCAAATGATTTGCTGGTATTGAATACCTGGCTTGATGTCTTCCAATAATTTTAGGTTGAAGTTCAGCAAGGTTTTAATGTGCGCTATCCAAGGAAGACTGAAAAATAATTGAAACAATTCAAAATTCTTTTCTTTTACAAGATCATGTATTTCTTTATAGAATTAGTTTGTAACAGACTCAAACTTTTGTAAATATAAAACATTTTCTATATAGAAAAGTTTGTGTCAGACACTGACAGAACATTTTCTATATAGAAAAGTTTGTGTCAGACACTGACAGGACATTTTCTATATAGAAAAGTTTGTGTCAGACACTGACAGAACATTTTCTATATAGAAAAGTTTGTGTCAGACACTGACAGAACATTTTCTATATAGAAAAGTTTGTGTCAGACACTGACAGAACATTTTCTATATAGAAAAGTTTGTGTCAGACACTGACAGAACATTTTCTATATAGAAAAGTTTGTGTCAGACACTGACAGAACATTTTCTATATAGAAAAGTTTGTGTCAGACACTGACAGAACATTTTCTATATAGAAAAGTTTGTGTCAGACACTGACAGAACATTTTCTATATAGAAAAGTTTGTGTCAGACACTGACAGAACATTTTCTATATAGAAAAGTTTGTGTCAGACACTGACAGAACATTTTCTATATAGAAAAGTTTGTGTCAGACACTGACAGAACATTTTCTATATAGAAAAGTTTGTGTCAGACACTGACAGAACATTTTCTATATAGAAAAGTTTGTGTCAGACACTGACAGAACATTTTCTATATAGAAAAGTTTGTGTCAGACACTGACAGAACATTTTCTATATAGAAAAGTTTGTGTCAGACACTGACAGAACATTTTCTATATAGAAAAGTTTGTGTCAGACACTGACAGAACATTTTCTATATAGAAAATTTTGTGTCAGACACTGACAGAACATTTTCTATATAGACAATTTTGTGCCAACATTTTTTTTACATAAAAATTTCTTTCAGACTCGGACAGAACGTTTTTTGTATAGAACAATTTCTAAAATACTCTTACAGATTTTTGATTTCTGTCAGACAGACAACATTTTTTATATAAACTATATATCATGTATGTTTGTATAATTATATAACAAATATGTGACAAAATAATAGATAATGATTAACGATATGATTAGATATTAAAAAATGCATTAATATCAAGGTTAAACTAAAAAAAAAACTTAAAACAGAAACTAAATTCTAAAAAATCAAAAAAAAATCGTTTACATCGTATAACTACAAATTATAATTAGTTATAATAAAATACCTTTTGTCCTTTTGCAAGCAAAGTGTGGCATATGATAACTTGGGGGCTTCCGTTTCCATAGATTTATTCAAATAGCGACATAGGCACTCAAAACGTTCGCGTGTTTCATCACAATTTTTGTCCAATTTATAGGTGGTTAAGAAACGCCTTACAACCGGATAAACACTAGATGACGCATGTAAATTAATTTGTTCCTTTTTATCATCGCCACCACTACTGACTATTAGTCTATCAAAATCCTCGCTGGATATTGCAAAATATAAAAAAGAAAATTTACAAAAATAACAATACCTCCCCAACTCTACCCACTCAGACTAAGAACATTATACTTACATTATTTGCCTTTGATAACGCCTACGTGCTAAGAAACCTTTAATGGAAGATTGAAGTTTTATGGCTGCCCATTCTCTTCGCTTCTCCAAAGCCCTTTCTTCACGCGCAGCCTTAGTTTGTTCCAAAAATGAAGTTTTCTGCGATTCTGTAGTGCTAAACATTTTAATAAACTTAATTTATTCTGGGTTTTCCAAAAAAGCAATAACTACTGCTCCACTACCCTCTACTGACTATGATGGATGCACTTCGATTTTAATTGTCTTCTTTGTTTGTGTGCACGTAGAAAAAAATATTTTCATCCACTTTATTTTTAACACAATTGCACACTTCCACAACAAAAACTATTTAATTATTGCATTTTTATATTCTGACATCCCTTTACTTCAATGTGGACATATTTTAATCAGGAAAATTAACAAAATTTGTTAAAAAATTGTGTTTTTTCCAGAGTGCAATAAAATTTTGTGCAACAATAAATGCTGGGTTGATGATTCATGTACTAAATGAAAAATAATCTACTACTATTTTACTACTATTTTATATAAACATGTGTTTGTTTACGTATGACTGGGAATAAATATGGTAAAATGAAAAACAACACAAAACAAAATCAAGAGTACAAAGTCACTGAACATTTTAAAATTAAGATAAGATAATGCAGTTACGTTCATTATCGGTAGAATTATTTGTTGGTAATAAGGTGTTTTTGAAACCATTCTTTTCTTGGTTATGTGAGAAAATCACTATTCCCGTTTAAAATTTAATTTTGATACTTTTAAATAAATTATATATGTCATATCATATTTTTCATCCATAAATTGTTTTAAATTATATGGTATTCATCACACCTTTTCATTCCTCTATATTGTATAATTAAAAAATAGATTGATCAACAAGGTTTTATAAATACTGTTCGAACAATCGACTTTTTGTTCGGAAAAAGTTGAGCAATCAATTACGCTATCCCAAAAATTCGACTAGTTAAAAAAGTAGATTTTTTCATTATTAATTTTGGTATAAATCAAGATCAGCGAAACAGCTTGCATTTTTATAATTTCTTTGGTGTTGATAGCTCTCATAATTAGAAGCACAAAAACGTTAATATTTTTCCCTGCTCTCTCTTAGTTTAAGAGTTATATGAATTTAAAGTCAATACATATAATAGTACATTTCTCATATATTTGGAAAACAAACTGATCGTTATGGGTATCATTGAATAGTGCTTCACAATACCTTTAATATGATATATAATATGGTACAGTTTATTAATATTGTGAACCAAAAATTCCTTTTGATTTTATATGATAGTACTTCAGAAAATTTTGATATACAGAAAAAGTGATTTTAGCGAAGCCGGTGTTCGATACACCCCAGAGTTAAAAGTCCCTTCACCCGGCCGAAGGCCGGCAACACAGAAAATGTGAATATTAACAGAAAAAAAATTAATGAAAATATAAACTGTTACGCGGATCTTGATTTGTTCCCAAAATTGGATAAAAAAAAATCGTCTTTACATAAATGGCAAAAAAATGGTTAATTAAAAAAATCTAAATTTTATAGTGGACTTTTCAAAAATCAAAAAAAGTTTAATTTTTTTTCAACTATAGAACTTTACTAACACTTTGTATTCAATATAAAAAATTAGCATAAGCTATCTATAAAATATACAATTAAGCGATTTTATTGAATAACATCCAATATTATCTGATATTTTTTAGATTTGTCTTTTCCTTCAAACATATACAATACAGAATAAACTAACAAAATAGAGCCAGTTCGAAAACAAAAACGTCAAGTCAAAGTTTGGGGCTTGTTGTGTTTTTGCGACAGCAAACACAACACAATTGACAGCTCAATCTTCTAGACGAGCGAATAAATTAAACCATAAAGCATTCAAAATCACTTTATATATAAATTCCCTTTGGTACGAAATGCGTACTATTTGATACATTTTACGGCCATCACATATTCTTACCAAAAAATAACAACCCATAAATGGTACTTATTGCTACTACCATTTCATGCAACACTGTTGGTTAACTCCTTAAAAATGCAACCATAATTACGTTTTCATTCATTATCCCAATTATTATCCGAGCAAATGAAAACGAAAATAGGAAAATTTTTCCAACATACTACAATAAAACAATAAATTAATATAAATTTGTGCAAAAAAACAAAAAGTCTGTTGAAAATTTTATAATTTAACCACTATCAAAGATGAGGAACAAAAAACATATAGAAAACTGTGCAAATCAAATGAAACGTGGTTAGGCGAAAATTAAAAGTTTACAAAGAAGCAAATTTTATTAATAAAAAAAGTGACAAGTGAAATATATATTGTGTGAAGTTAAAAAAAGGTGAGAAAAAAAGCAACAGACACACATACAAATGGCATACAGCAAAGTAAAAGTATTAAATAAATAAAATTTATATTCACATGAATTTTAACAATTAATTGAAGATATTGTTTGTAAAACAATAAATAAAAATTATTATGGGTTATTAAATTCCTGTTGAACTGACTGACTACATGAAATAAATAATAAAAAATAATTTCAAGGTTTTGCAGCGCTGTTAACTGCGAAAAGAAAAATCGGGCAGCGCTGCGACAGAAAATAACTTCAAACCTGTCACTTCACACAAACACATGCGATTCTTATGCGCATGATATCAAGCGCACCTCCTAGGTCAGCAGTTATCTTCAAGCACTTATGGCAAATTTACATCATTCGCCGCTTGACAGCCGACTTTCAAGCAGATTGTGTTTTGCGCTGCCGTGAGAAGGAAAAATATATACAAAATACGACTTTGTTTTGTAGTTACGAACAGGGGAGCAAAACATAATGACAGAAAACTGCAACGACACACTGTGGCCAGGTTTGCCAGTTTTATCGGCATTTTTATGATTTTTTTATGGTAAAAATGGAAAAGTACGATTTGCCGATTTTAGTCCTCAAAATTACGATTTGATGAAGAAACGTCTATATTTACATCAAGGTTTTTATTAAATCATTTAATTAACAAATAGAATGTATGACGAGTGTTTGTTTATATTTTGTGAAGACAAAAACAAAATAAGGAAAAAATACAACGCCTTTTAAGTTGGCAGGCATATTTGGAACATTTAATAAAAATAATGTTGCTGATATTTTTTTTACTATTTGAGCAAGATTTTATTGATAAACAATAATTCAAGATTTTGGACATGTTTGTTAAATTTCAAAAACAGATTCTTGTTATACTTCATAACACCTAAATAAAAGAAAAATAGTATCACTTCCTAGGTATTTTTGATATGCGTTTGTTTTTTTTAACATCGGTTCATTAAATCACCTTAACCGCCTATAAAAGTCCTCACGAAATAGGACTTTATTGGATATAAATATGGGATGGAAATGTGGTGGTACTTCTTTTATACTCTTTCATATTCATAATTACGGTAGGACATACTTCCTTGACTCAATTGATTCTTTTAAACAATAAATTATAGAAATTAAATGAAGACTTAGGGTATTAGTGGTTATTGGGCCATATTTAGGAACTTATTAAATTCCTGGTGGGCTGACTGACTATATGAAATAAATTTAAAAAAAAATAATTTCAAGGTTTTGCAGCGCTGTTAACTGCGAAAAGAAAACTCGGGTAGCAAGCACCAGACAGCGCAGCATATAATCATCATCACCATACAATCAGCAAGTAGCTGTAGTAGCCCAATGTAGAAAAAGTAAAAAAATACAACATTTTAAGCATATTTTAGCAGATCATGAAAAAAGCAAATAAGAAACATACACCTAAACCAATACCCACAAAGCCACCAACAATGAATGGCACAATTTGTATTTATATTTCTCTTGCTAATTTTTTTTTATATTATTTTCTGTGTATGTATTTAAGTAATTGCAAGATACAATAAACATTTCTTTTTTTTTGTTTTAAAATAAAACAATAAATTTTGCTCATAAAAACAATAAACAAATAATATTATAAATAAAACATTTACTAAAAATATAATACATACTAGAGAAAACAGAAACTTCAAGAAAAACAAACCCAAAAAAAATCACTATATGGTAAAGAAAAGACAAAAAATTGCACGAACAAGTGAAAAAATATCAAGAAACTATTGAAAAAGATAAAAAAAACAAGAAATACACCATCACCAACGTCAATTTTGTTGTTGTAAAGAAATAAAAATAAGAGAAAAAAAAACGCGAAAACAACAACAATACCTACAAAACAATAATAATAATAGTAATTATAACGGAGATCTATAAAAAAAACCAGCAAGAAAATAAATAAAATACAAAACAAAACAACAAATCTACAAGAGTATTACGGCCATTATACAAACAAAAACATGCTTTAAGCTCCCCTCTCTTTGTTTGTTGTTGTAGCTATTGCCCCTTATATTTATTTGTATGACATTTACAACAAAGAGAAATCGTTATATCTCCCCCCAGTAGAAAATTGTAACTACAACAATAAAAAAACATTATTATGCAGCATCCCAATACATGTACATTTAACTTTTTTTGTTCGTTGTTACATTTTCTTACATTATTTGTTTGCAAATTCCATTTCTCTTTATATTCCCAGCAAAAAGTACAAGTTGAAAGTAACTATGTAGTTTGTATTACACAGTGATTCCAAAAGGAATGAAGGAGAAGTACCTTGCAAAAGTGATACTACTTATTAAAATTTGCTAAACACAACCAAAATCTTGAGTTAAAGATAAACTTTGGGCTTTCGAATGGTATACATGATATTTAAGTGAAATCTCTGTGCATTTCACCATTTAATGTTTCACCAAAAAAAAACTCCAAATTCGGAAAACGATGAAAAAATTAAAAAAAATATATATGTTTACTGGAGAAATACAATCAAATTTCACAAGTTTAATTAAATATCATATATATATACATTCGAAAGGCCATATTTCTTCTTTCTAAATCAGCTGAGAGACTGAAAATCAGTTGATACTCAACTAAGTTACTGGTCTATAGGTGCATAAAGGTAGAAGAACCAACGGTTCTTCACCCGTAATTCAATATTTTGGCAAATTTCAATAACAGGTTCTTGTTATACTCGATAAAACCTAACAGAAAAATAGTATCACTTCTCAGGAATTTCTAATTTGCATATAGAAATAAAAGACATCATATTTACGGATTATTTACTACGTTCCGGAATAACTTTGATTGTTAACTCCAAGACTGTATCAATTGATAGTTTTTTTTTTTGAAAAGAACTTTCGGCAATAACAACAACGGATTATTTATTAATTGTTTTAAGCCAAATGTCGTGGACATCTAAATCTGAAAAATATAAACTACGCAACAGTTGTATCAATCAGTAGTTTTTTTTTTATAAAAAAAGAACTTCGGAAACTTTGGAACAGTTATAACAATTGATTATTTACTGATTGTTGTAAACCAAATGTCTCGGACAGATAAAAATGCACTATGAATATTTTGGTTGATATCTATCACGAACATTTTTTCTACATTCCTGAAGAACCTAAGTCACATTCTGCCAAGAGATAGTATCAATTGGTAATTTTTTCAGTTACAAAAAATGATTATTGAAATGTCGAGGATATATAAATCTGCCAAAGATTTTTCACTCCACAACAGTTGCATGAATTGGTATTATTTTTTCAGAAAAGAACATTCGCCAACAATAGAACATTTACAAAAACGGATTATTTACAAATTGTTGTAAGCCAAGTGTCTTGGTCAGCTAACAGTTTGATTGCTATCAACCACAAACATTTTTTGCTGGGTTATTATTATCAATTATTGCTTAATTTTGTTATTTTAGCAAAGAGAAAGAAGCCTGGGTTAAATATCAACAGAAGACTGGCTCTCTTTTTTTTTTTTTTTAATTTTAAAGTAAAAACAAAATAATATAACCGGTGTTAAATTTGGATTATTATTTGTTGCATTTACAGTTGATCATGGTTAGTAAAGTGGATATCCAGGCAGAAAAACATCATCACAGAAGCACACTTACAGTACTGTTCAAGATAAAAGCAGATCACTTTGTTGCACAGTACTATGAGAACTATAATCGTTTGCATTTGTGCTGATGTTTGTCTTTTAAGCCACCTTCAAATGTACGCCCGAAATATGACTTTATTGGATATAAATATCTGATTTATAAATTTATGTTCATAATACCGTAGTCTTATCCCTCGAATCAATTGATTCTTTTAAACAATTTTCAGTTTTTTATGTAAAAAGGAAAAATTTACAAAATTCCTTTCAGTTCAGAATGATTTTCTGCAAAAAAATTTGTAGTTTTACAGTATTTTCTATATTTGGTATTCGTGGGTACAGTATTTTCTGTATAAAATCTTGTGGTAGCCATATTTTTTTTTCTATTGCAAAAAAATTTTTGGTGAAAAAAAATCGGTTGAATAACACTTGTAGGTCCGAATTTCTTTAACTATCATTAGTAATCGAGATATACAAAATAAAAAAATAGATTAAAAATCGATTTAGCCGTGATTATTTGTTTATATCTCTTTCTCGACTTTCCCGAATTTAAATAGCGACCTATCCGAGACTATAACGAATATATTATATGATGTATCAATCATGAATGTAAGTTATTTGGGGCTTCGGAAATTTGATTTCAAGATACAGACGGACATGGCTCCGCTGTCTATAACGATCCGGAAAATATACACTTTGCAGGGTATAATAAGTTTTATATGAAAATAAGAAATCACATTCAAAATTTTGTGAGGATTGACCATAGCATAAGCTGCAATACCGAAAATCACATTAACAAGCCCAAATCTTTTAAAAAATTTGTTGTCTAAATAAAAGTCAACCTATGTTTTATATATAATATTTCAAACTTATTTTGAAATCCGAAAACCATTAATAAAAAAACTCAAAATTTTAAAAAAAGTATAAGATAAATTGACGGGCTTTCTTATTTGTTTTACTTTTATATAGAAAATATTACAAATCTAACTGAATAGTCATTCGACGAACTATTTATAATTTGTAATTTGAATGCAATCGTAAATATTATTATCAGAATAGTGTTAAAGCTAAATGCGGTCTCATAATATTCAATAATGAGTTAATCAGAATAGTAGAAATGTAGTTAAAAATAAATAATATTAATACAAAGTCTTTTTATAAAAATAAACTTTAAAATTACTGCTAAAGGGTTTCTTACAAACCCTCAATGGAAGTCTCTACATTCAATGAGTCACTAGATATTTTAGTGAACAAAGTACATAAAGACTTATTTTAGTGTGATTCGTAAATAATCGCCTGCAATGAAATTTTCGGATTAATAAGTCATTTGGTCAATTCACAAGGTCTCTTATCTGTCAATTGTCATAATGTCCTAATATACCACGACTAGGCGGCTCGGCTTAACCGACACTTAGGCATTGAGAGCAGGGCTCTGCTGGCAGATTACGATAACACAATAATACAGAGTATTCGGAGTTGTCATAGAATCCTATCATTTTCGGAATCGTTTTTGAAAATGACAAAAAGCATACATTTGACTTATGAAATCCAATGTAATTTTTTGTTTAATCAATAAAGAATTTAATTCTAGATCGAATGTAAAACCGATAACTTTCGATTTCACGAGACAAATGTACTTTTTCTGTCGTTTTCAAAACCAATTCCGACAATGATTGGAATCTATGACAACCCCGATTATTATTTTAGGACATTTTTTGAAAAGCAATAAAAACCATTGTGAAATATTAGGACATTATGACAATACAACAATATGACATGATAAGAGACATTGTGAATTGACCAATTCTATTAGCATATTTAGCTATTATTTAGTAATAAAAGTGTTTTTTCGGTATAACTTTGACATTTTTGAGCTAGGGTTTAAAAATAATTGAAAGAATGAAAGGATTAAATCTAGTATCTTCTAAATTTTGACTGTAATTTGTTTATGATAAAACAATCCTTTCTCTATTCTCTTACTTTTGATTCTCTCTTATTTACTTAATAAACAAAATACCGTTTTACTTACCAAGTTGTTGTGGTATTCAAGAAATTTCCTTAAAAATCCCTATATAATTAAAGTTTCGTTAAGAAATAAATTGGAGATTTCCATTTGCTTAAACAAGACAAGACTTTATTAACTTCATTATATTTTAACTTTGCTGCTCTTGCTGTTTTGTACCTTTTGTGTGTGTGTGATTCGTCTAAAATTGTGTTGTTAAAACAAATTTAAAAAAAAAAATCATAATTATGTGTTAAAAATTATTGTATAATTCAGAAAAAAAGAAAATATTAATAAATATTTTTCCAAAAGAAAATCGATTTAGAAAATCGTAAAAATTAAGCTTTACGATAAGTCAAATATATAAAAGCAAATTAACCAACCAACCAACCAAGTGCTGGCATAGTTTTAAGCAAGAATTAAAACAAATCTTCAAACAATCTTCAACTTTGACATTGATTTCCTGGAGAAATTAAGAATTTTTTTATTTAAGTACATCACTTTTTCATATTACACCAAATGTAAGTATAAAAACTATAAAAAAATTTATAAAATTTTTGTGTTCTATAAAAAAAATGTGTATATTGGAAAATATACCGTTTGAATATTGGAATTTTTCGAAATTTTAAGGTTAGGTTTTCAATAAAACCTTAAAAATGTGGAAAAAATTAAACTTTAGTTTTGATTTATTATTGTAAAATTTTTTTATTTCGATAAATTTTTAGTTTAAACCCCACACTTGTTAAATTTTATAAGATATAGCTAAATAAAATTTGCATAATTTAAATTATCACACTTTTAAAAATTTAAATTTATTCTAGCTTTTACAAATTTAGAGTATATATGTATGTACCAATGTACATATTAAATACAGTTTTAACTTATATTTCCAATTGTATTCTGCTCTATTTGCAGCATCTCTCGTTAATTTTTCTAGTCGTCGTTGTCGTCGCCGCCGTCTGCCTTGGTAACTTCAATGCCATTTTTATTGTTGCTGTTGTTGTATATTATAAATAAATATAAAAATTATATTTCATCATGCGAATTTGATCGATTTGTTATCAAAACAGTTTTTAATAATAAAATACAACAAATAAATTAGTTGCTACAACAACTTTGTACACTCTCTCATTAGCACCTTAAATGGGGATCAATACTGTTTGTTGTATATAATCAATCGTATGCAGACCTTTTAATGTTTTTATTCATTCAATTTTTTTATTTATCGATATTTCATTGAAATTTTATCATTTTAAATTGTTATCAATTGAAAAAGTTTTATTTGTTGGCATAAAACTTTTGAAGAATTATTATCTAGCTTTTATATAAATTTTAGACTGACAATGATTTGTAGTTTCAATTCAATACATATTCGGATATAGATTTGTTGATATTGCATAAGGTTTTGAATATCAATTTATAAAATAACTCCATAAATATTAGACATTCAGCCTTATCATGTAAGAAAGTTTTGTACTAGATTAATGAAACAGCTTGAATAATTTCTTTAATCTAGTACGAAACTGTCGTTGTCGTAAAACGACTACGCCTTACATGATAAGGCTGATTAATTTATTGACAACTTCTTTTAAAGTTCGACAATCCAATATTTTACTATCTACATTCATACCTCCCGGTTCTGTAAATTGAATCTGAGTAACTTTTTCATTTTTGAAACAAAATCACATTTAAATTCACATTCGAATACATAAAATCGTGCGATTTACAGAACTATTGCAGCATTGGACAGATGAAATAAACGTCTGCTAACGTTACGTTCATTTAGAAAAAATAAATTTAATATGTTTTTGTTCTTGTAACAGGTCTGCTCTCGTGGAAAATTTCTCCCGGGGAAAAAACCTTCGGTTGACACAGTTATCGCCTAGTGAGTCTCTGGACATTTCGGAGCATAGATCCTATTGTGATATAGTTGTAACAGCTCTGCTGTCACCAAAATTTATTCACTGGGGAAAAACTTCCAGTTGTTACAGCTATCGATTGTTACGGAATCTTTGGTTGAATGAGAATCGGGTATTTCCGGAAAGAAAATGCAATTGTCGTGGGAAGTAAGATTTTTCAAAATTGAAAATATCGCACCACAAAAAATTATTATTGTTTAAAAATCCAGAATTTCGTTTGTTCCCACTTTAATTGCAAATACACTTCGGATCGAACCGAAACTGTATTTTTAAACATTTATTATAGTTGGGAGGGAACATTAAAATCATCTTTAGGTAAGCCAACAATGCAGTTGATTCATTAGGTGTAGGTTCAGACAGGTTCTGAAAAGATAAGGAAGAGAAAGCGAAAAATTGTCCACAGTAGACATGGAAGGTAATTCAAAAGAAATTGGGAAATTTATAAATTATTGAATGCCTTTCAAGTAACAGAGTGGGGTAGCAGAAGAAGCTAAAAGATAAGCAGAAAAGTATGAATTCCACAGCCAATTCGACAGATGTAACTTCAACAATAAAGCCAATATCAACTGTCAAAGTTATTATGGAAGTCCCTTTAGTTAGTTATTGTTATTGACAAATCTGCTATCGTCGAGAGTTCTTCCCTGGGGAAAATTTTTCCGGTTGATATCATTTACCGAGTGAGACTCTGGAGGTTACGTACATAGCGAAGATCCGATAGTCTTGGGAACGTATCTAGTTAGTATCTAGTATGAAAAACTTTTGTTTTTAATCATCTTATTGGAACACCCTTTAATGTGATTTATCTACTACCAAAAATCTCATGTATATTTTTTGCAATTGTTTTTTATGTTTTAGAAATTGTTTTCGAAATAATTTTTAGGTTATGACAGATTGTTGTTTTTGTTACTGTTCCCTCACATCTGAGTAGTCCTCTCAACAATAATCGTTCAATAATCTTTCAATAATGTCAATGTTATTTGTTTGTTATTGTGTTTTTGTTTGTTTTCCAATACCATATCCTAATAAATTTCCACTGTAGTACTGTAAATGGATAGTAAGTAATATGATGTGAAGTGACAGAAAAACTTAAATAAAAGTTTGCAAGCGACTTGTGAATTTGTAAATCCAACAAAGTTTTAACTTGTGCATATAACAATTTACATAATATTATAGGAGGAGGTACTATTATACATTTATTTAGTAGTGGATACTTATAGATAGGGTTGATGATGTTACTACTCTGGCTTATCTGAAAAATACAACACACTCATATCATATTTAGATCAAGTTGAAATTGAAAAACTTAAACATCTTACGAATATTCATACCATACACGTGTCTAGTTGAATTTTTCTGTTAACGATAAATGTAGATTTTAAATATTATTATTTCATTAGTAATTTGTTAAATAAATTATTTATTTATTTAGTACATGGCATGGATTTATTAATTGTATTTAGATTGTATTTTTTTTTTCTCTAAATTTTATTTTCTTTATATTTCTACATGTACGGATTATTGTACAAGTTCACATATTGTTCGAAATTCGTTCTATTGTATTCTGTTGTGTGTTGGTACTCACTCGTACGCTGCTGTGTTGTATTTATTTAATTTGTATTTTTTTTCTGTTTTGTTTTGTTGTTTTCAGTTCGTACGTTTTATGTTGTTGTTGTTATTAATATTATTGTTGGTGTTTCTTTTATTTGAGGTATACAGTTTTTATTTATAAAAACCATTTATTTATACATTTTTAAACATAGCAAAATAAAATTAAAATCAAATATCGAGAGATTGTAAACACTGACTGACTGCTGCTCGCACTCTGTCACACAATCAAACAAACACAGACAGACAGTGGGGCGCTTAGTGTGAGGGATTTCTTTTAATTTTTTTTTTTAAATAAATTTTATTATTTGTGTAATTTTTCTTGTGATTGACTCAAAATTACAAAAATAATTTATTAAAATAACTATGTAATGTAATTAATAAGCATTTTATTTTTATTGTAAGTGTTATAAATTTATTTAAAGAGAATTTAATTTGCTTAATATACTATGTACAGAAATATATTTATGTTGCAGTGTTAAATCAATGTTCGCAACTAAAATTAAAATTCTTTAATGACCTGGGTCAAAGTATAAAATGAAATTCCCAAACATTCAGTAAACATTTTTAATAGTAAACATTTTTAATTGTAACACATCGAAATTTTTCGAAATATTTCTGTCCGTCTGCTACTCAAAATTACTTCCGTTTTATGTCACGTACGATATACTCTTATTTCGCTCGATATTTTGGACAACAATGTCTCGGAAGTATGTACTTATTACTTTTCTAAAATATAGTACCATCTGAATGGTACATAAAGACCAAATTATTTGTTAGATACTCTTATTTTTGCAAAATATATTCCACTCTAAATATAGGGGTAGAAATGTCAAGTACGATGACATGTAATTGCCCATATGCAGACCCCTCAGGAGCTCTGAAGTAGGTATCCTTAAGCTACGTACACACGGTTGTCAGATTGTCAGGAACATGCTCAGAAAATGGTTAACACAACCATGAGAACTTATGTTGAAACATATGGGTGTTAACCATTTATTGAACACTAGCAGACCCGGTGCGCTTCGCCACCCCAATTAGAAGAATGAAATAGTACTATTAAGTCTCCCTTTGTGAATCTAATTGTAAATGTCTAATTTCATATTTCTGGGTCCATTATTATAGAAAATGCAAAAGAAAGTTACCACTAAAGTCACCTTTTGTGAATTCAAATTCATTTAAAATCATGTGTGCCTAAAATTATTATAATATTCAAAAAGTACCATTGCAATAAACAAATAGTACCATTGATTATCACTTCTTAATTCGCATTCACTAAACCATAACCCGTCAATTTTGTTTCTATAACAATTAATATTTAAAAATTATCACAAAACCCAAAAAAAAACGAAACCGCGGTTTTGAAATTCTTTGGTTTTTTGGAAACGCTAGGTCCATTATTATAGTAAATTCACAAAAGTACGTATGAGAACAAAGAAAAAGTACCACTTGGGACCATAGACGCCTAATTTCATATTTCTATGTCCATTATTACAGAAAATTCATAAAGTACCATTAGAATATATAAAAAGTACCAAAAAGCCCCCACTTGTGGTTTCCCACTCACTCCCATATAAGCTTAATTTCATGGCTTTAGGTTAATTGGTGAAGAAATTACAAAAAGTACCATTCGAATAAAGAAAAAGTACCAAAAAGTCTATCCCTAGAATTCTCACTCACTTTAGAACATATACGATTAATATCATGTTTCTAAGTTCATTGTTATAAAAAATTCAAAAAAGTACCATTAGAATAAAGAAAAAGTACCAAAAAGTCTCCCCCTGGAATTCTCACTCACTTTAGAACATATTCGATTAATTTCATATTTTTATGGCCATTATTACAGAAAATTCAAAAAGTACCGCTACAATATACAAAAAGTACCAAAAATCAGGCACTTGTGGATTCCCACTCACTCCGGTCCATGTAAGCTTTACTTCATGTTTCTAGGTTCATTGGTGAAGAAATTACAAAAAGTACCATTCGAATAGAGAAAAGGTACCAAAAAGTCTCCCCCTAGAATTCTCACTGACTTAGGACCGTGTATGCTTAATTTCATGTTTCTAAGTCCACTGTTATAGAAAATTAAAAAAAAGTACCATTATAATAAAAAAAAGTACCATAAAGTATCCGCTTGAATTTTCACTCACATAGGACCATATACGCTTAATTTCATGTTTCTAGGTCCTTTATTGTAGAAAATTCAAAAAGTACCATTATAATATAGAAAAAGTACCAAAAAGCAACCACGTGTAGATTCCCACCCACTCGGGCCCATGTAAGCTTTATTTCATGTTTCTAGGTTCATTGGTGAAGAAATTACAAAAAGTACCATTCGATTAAAGAAAAAGTACCAAAAAGTCTCCCCCTAGAATTCTCGCTTACTTAGGACCATATATGCTTAATTTCATGTTTCTAAGTTCATTGTAATAGAAAATTCAAAAAAGTACCATTAGAATAAACAAAAAGTACCAAAAACTCTCCCCTTAGAATTCTCACTCACTTAGAACCATATATGCTTAACTTCATATTTCTATGTCCATTATTACTGAAAATTCAAAAAGTACCATTAGAATATAGAAAAAGTACCAAAAAGCAGTCACTTGTAGATTCCCACTCACTCCGGTCCGTATAAGCTTAATTTCATGTTTTTAGGTTCATTGGCGAAGAAATTACAAAAAGTACCATTCGAATAAAGAAAAAGTACCAAAAAGTCTCCCCCTAGAATTCTCACTCACTTAGGGCCATATATGCTTAATTTCATGTCTCTAAGTCCATTGTTATAGAAAATTCAAAAAAGTACCATTAGAATATAGAAAAAGTACCAAAAAACCCACAATTGTGGATTCCCACTCACTCGGTTCCATATAAGCTTTATTTCATGTTTCTAGGTTCATTGGTGAAAAAATTACAAAAAGTACCAATCAAATAAAGAAAAAGTACCAAAAAGTCTCCCCCTAGAATTCTCACTTACTTAGGACCATATATGCTTAATTTCATGTTTCTAAGTCCATAGTTATAGAAAATTCAAAAAGTACCATTAGAAGAACAAAAAAGTACCTATAGTTCTGTTCACACATTTTGGTACCTAAATATTATACCCTATGCCTAACACAAACTTCACTCAGATACAAATCAGCTAACTTTAATGTCGATAAGTGCAATAATTTAAAATATTAAAAAAGTACTATTAGGAGAAAAGTACCAATTTCCCTTTTCTTCCTCGAACACCCCTCAAGTTCGACCTTTAAAAATATTCCATTTTTCCAAAATTGTTTATGCTACAGACATGTCTCAAAATATTAAAATCTGTGTTAATGTGCCCAAGAAAAAATATGTTTTAAAAAAGTACCAAACTGTTTACCCGGATTTGGCCCAATATACACCTTGGCACTCGAGTTACAAATAACACCCCGTTAGTTAATTATTGTATGAACCCAGGAACCAGTGTTAAAAAAATTATCAAAATTGGCTTAATAATTTCAATAAAATGTATTTTTCCGATTTTATCCCCTTTTTGGTACCTTTTTTATCCCCATTGCTTTGGTAAAATTTAATTCAAATAAATTTCTGTATCGTGGTGGGAGCTCATAATAAAATATTCGTATGCCTATGTCAAATTATAGAAAAACATATTTTATGAAAAAGTACCAAAAATAAACACAATTTTTATCCCTTAAGGGTTCGAATTTCCAAAAAGTACCAAACTTATATTTTTTATTTTTTGATAAGTAAAGAATGCGATTTAAAATTTGTTTATATGTTTATTGGTTTAAAAGATACATAGGGTGCAAAAAAAGTACCAAAATACAGTTTTTACCCGTTTTCTCCCCTAAATGTTTCGAATTTCGAAAAAGTACGAAACACCTGTCAGCTTATTTTTTAAATGGAGTAACATGCAACTTTAAGTTTTTTTGTATCTTTATTAGTTTTGAAGATATAAGGTTACCGAATTTACCCGTTTTTACCCTTTTTTACCCCCTAAACGTTCGAATTTCAAAAAATCCCTTCTTATCGGATCGTTTTGGGGAGGGAGGAACCCACAGTTAAAATTTCGTGATTCTAGCTTCAGCCGTTTGGGCTGTGCGATGATGAATCAGTCAGTCAGTCAGTCAGTCAGTCAGTCAGTCAGTCAGTAACGTTACTCTTTTATATATATAGATTTCCTGACAATATTGTAAGAATATGACAACCGTGTATACGTAGCCTTACACATGCAATATTTTTAAAAGCTTACGAAGTTTTTTGTTTTATACAATATCAAAGATTTTTATTTATTCTTAAAGTCCGTCGATTAAATCTATACAAATGATGCGTGTTCTTTTTTATCTCTTTAACCCTTTGCCTGTCCCCATACAAAAACAAGTAAGAAAGTATGGTCGGTCAAGCCCGACCATAAAACACCCTACACTAGCTAAATGTGCAAAAACATTTTTCTTTTGGGGGCCATGATCTCCATGAAATAAGGTAGGGTGATTTACGTCTATATGGAAGTTATTTATGTTGAATTTTGTGTGTATACCAACATTTTTAACAGATTTATGCACGTTAAAGTGATTTTCGTAAAAGGGTCTACATGGGAGCTATGACTAATAATGGACCGATCATAGCAAAATTTCGTGACATGAATTTCGTATAAAACATATTTGGAGCGAAATTTGTGTAGATACTTAAATAAATTATACATTTATGACTGATAAAGTCCAATTTCGGGAGGACATTTGTATGGGGGCTAGGTGAAATAATGGACCGATTTCATCCAGTTTCAATAGGCTTGGTCCTTTTGTGAACTAGTCAGTGAAAACTGGAGGTGAAGTCGTTACCCTATGGTCCGAAATTCCAGTAGGAATACTAGCCTGAGCACCAGTTATGCCAATGGTAGCACATCTCTGAACTTTACAGAGTATCTCCCTATAACTACTTTTTCTCATTGCCTCCCACCAAACCGTGCAACCATAAGTAATAATGGGTCTTACAATCTATGTAAAAATCCAGTTTACCATGCCAGGTCGTAGTATTTCTTACCAATAGAATTCTTCCAAATGTAATAGGCATTGTAAACCCTTTTAAGCCTTTCCCGAGTATTCTTCTTCCATGATAATTTGTTATCAAGGGCGTACTCTAAATAGAGTCAAAAATTAAAAAAAAAAATAAATTTTGTTAGGATATATATATAGATATATAATTTGAATATCTAATATTTTTCACTAGTCAAACTTATGGATTCCAAATCAACAGTAAATTTGCTGAATCTAGCCGTTTTGTAAAAAATTAATTTTCACTGCGTTGCCGACTACTGCATTACCAAATATCTGAGAAAACGAACGTTAATGAGTTCAGTAATTTCTCATTATTTTTCAAAATATTTAGTATTTTTTAAATATCGGTAATTTCCCATCTGAATACCAAATTTACATTTAATAATCTATCAGACAATACCAAATACATGCAAATGTTTGTAATTAATTTCAACGAATTTTAATTTTAATTGTGTATTTAATAAAAACGTTTGGCAAAGGTATAATTCTACACATTTATAAAATTAAAGCACCTTTATTACGGCACTAAATGCAAATATCTCAGGTCAATAACTTGATTCAAGGGTTAAAATGGGCAAAGAAAACGTTATGTTATAATCTTCTCGCACGCTTGTAGTTCCTTATCAAACTATTATAATGTGGGCGTGTATAACGTAAGTCAAATACGTTTTGTTAACATTAAATTTTAAAGAATATTTGTATATTTTTTTTATCAATTAAATGGAATATTTTCCATATTCTTAACGATTAAATAATATGTAATTGAGTTACTCAATAGGTATTTTTAAAAAGATTATCGATCAAATTCAATAAATTCCTATATGTATTATAAAAGCAAATTATTCTTATTATATTTTTCAATAAATGATTAAATCTCCGGTTAAGTTATCAAGGCAATAAAAAATGTCTTATTTACTTAATATCCCCCCTCAAAGATGACTCAATTTAAGGAAAAAAGGCAATAACAAAGAAAAAACTGGAAATACAAATTAAGTTTACATACTCTCTTCCAATGACTTCAGGCTTTGGCAGCAATGTCCGTTCGACGGCGTCGTTGTCGACTTCGTCATTATGCAGTTTTAATACAGAACTTTGAACTCAAGACACTACGTTGTTTTTTGTATATATTGTTGTTGTGTTTATAAATTTGTATGTGTGATTGTGTGGGTTTCCGTAAATTATTGTTTTTTTTTTATAATGTGGTTGATAATGAAATACATACTTAAGTATTTGTTTGATTTTGTTGTTGCTGTTTGTTTGTTTTTTTTGTATGTGATATTTTTGCCGGTCAAAAACATAGCACCATATTAAATAAAAAGTGACTGAACAACGAAAAACAAAAATGGACAAAAAAGAGAACAAATTAAAAAAAAAATTAATTGTTGAATTTTTTTATTTTTGTTTTGCGTATAACTGTAATTGACCATCATACAAAGCCAAACAAAAGCAACAAACACACAAAATGAAATACATACTTTGTGTTTTTGTTACATTTTTTTTCTTTCTTGTCAATATCTTCAATGCCGTTACAAAATAGAAATGGAAAACAGCACATACAAAAAAAAAAACAAATACAGAAAACAAAATCATGTCTAATGAAATTGTTATTGTAGATATTTGTTGCATATTTACTTACAAAGTTAGAAAAATGTAGGTACAAAGAAATTGAAATAAAAGCAACAAAAAAAAAAAACAGAAAAAAACATCACACAATAACAAAAAATTTAGTTTAGTTTAAGAAAAAATCTAGATCAAGTGAAAAATGAAAACAGCAACAAAATGAGTAACAATAACCACAAACATAATACCAAGACCACTTATTCGCACATTCATACTGGCAAGTAGATGCCAGACGTACTACATACATACCTACAATGTATTTTAATAAAAAAAAACCATAAAATCTTTTTAAAATGTACCTACTAGATACAGATTTTAAAGTAAAATACCTACCTATACAAACATTGAATGGGCCATATCTCTAAAACTTTTTAGTCAATTTAGTCATGATCAGCATGTTCAAATTAGTAAGAAAACATAGGTATATACATAGGTTTTTTTCAAAAATAAGAGTAACTGAAACAAAATTTGGTTTTTACGTGGCATTCAGAGGGCGTAGTATTTAAAAAAAATAATAAATTCGAAACATTGTTGTCCAAAATACAATACATTGGAAACTTTTCCAAATATTTCATTAGTGGCCTAAAATCTGAAATATTTTTTTAAAAAATTTTAACATTTTTGTAGTATTTTATTTGTATACTTTTATTAACTTAATTTAACAAAAAACAAAGGACATAATTAAATTCTAAAAATGAGAAAACAAAATTAAAAGATTTCTTTATTACGGCATTGACAAAACAATGGAAACTTTGGTATTATTTTAACAAATATGGTCTAAACTTTGCCATTACTCAATATTTTGTTGGGTATCCCTTATTTTTCATAACTGCTACACATCGACGATACATTGAACCAATTAAAGAGTCAGTGGTCTCCTTTGAAATATTTTGCCATTCCCTTATAACCGCCTCCGATAAATCTTCCTTCCTGGTGTAATTTTGGGTCCTTATTTTAAGATCTACAATTTCCCATAGATTTTCTATGGGATTAAGATCTGGTGATTGGGCAGGCCACTTCAAAACACGTAACTCGTTGGATTGTAACCACTCGGTTACAACCCTAGAGATGTGTTTCGGGTCGTTGTCGTGTTGGAATCTCCAAACTAGGGGTATATTATCCTCAGCGTATGGATACATAACATCGTTTAATATGGTTCTGTATCCTATACCTGTCATGGTATCTTTTATAATATGAATTGGGCCCATACCTTACCCTGAAAAACATCCCCATACCATAATATTGCCGCCTCCAAACTTTACAGTCTTATTTGTTTACTTTGGATCTAATCTTTTTCCCTTTGGTCGTCTTACAAATGTTCTCCCATCACTGCCTCTTAAATTGTTTTTGGATTCGTCGGAAAAGAGGACATTATTCCATTTCTGTATCGACCAGTTCAATTGTGAAAAATTACCAGAATTTAAAATTGGAATAAAATAACTGTAAACAGGATGCTTTTTACATCGTTCTTTTAAATGTTATTTTCATTTTACACTTCTTTCTTGCAGAAGTTTAAAAGTTTCCATTGTTTTGTCAGTAGCGAAATAGTGAATATTTTTAATTATGTTGTTTGTTTTTCAGTTAATTTATATAAATAAAACTATACAAGTAAAATACTAAAAAAAAACTTCATTTTAAAAAAAATATTTTAAATTTTGGGCTACATATGGAATATTTGGAAAAGTTTCCATTGTTTTGTCAACCACTGTAAGTTATTAAAAATTAAAACCGCTTTCGAAAGCTATGCCATCTATTGTAAATCCCTCATTTTTACACCCAATAGTAAAATTTGAGTGGTTTTTCGTTTTCAACTAACTCATCTTGAACAAAGTTTCAATGGTTTTTATTTTTTCAGTCGTAATAACTATTGAGGTTTGCAGTCTCTTATTCGTTTTAATTTCTTCAAATGTCGGATGGACAGAAATTTCGTTAATATTTTGGTTGAACCAATTTTCAATCTACATATTTGGGAAAAATTGCATCGCCTAGGTCATATCTTGCCTTCAACAGATTGACGGACATAGTTAAATCGTCTGAGAACTTTATAAGAACGCAGAATTTATAGTGGTTGATAATGCAATGGAAATTTTTCCAAATATTCAATAAATATAGGCCAAATCACATAAAATGCTTACGAAAATTTATTTAGTGAAGTCTAGTAAATTTAATGACTCAGTATTTTGTTGGATATTACTCATTTTTATAACAGCGACGAGTCATTGAACCATTTAAAGCATCGTTTCCTTTGAAATATTGAGATCTGGCGATCAATTAACACTTCTTACAAATATTTGAACAAATTTAAAATTTTATGTGGAGAACATTTTCAAGGGGCATCTGAAAATTGCATCTTTCAAATGCATTTTAAATCAATCAAATCTGCTTTATAAGATAAGAATATTTAAAGATATAGCCCAAGAAAATTTTCTCGATTTTTTACGGAATTGAAAAGATTAAAAATTAAAATCTTTCATTAAATTGTACAATGTTAATTGTTTGTGTGAATTTAATTTATCGTTATTATGTGTTATTGATTTGGGAATCCATATTTATAAATCTCATTATCAATTTTCATTATTATAACTCTTTAAAGCTCAGGAAGCACCCGAATCTAAAAGATTATCAATCCAGGGACAGCTGTTTCCTCGGGAAAGAACTTTCGACAAGAATAGAATTGTTACAACAACAATAGACTGTGCAAATTTTACTGTAAAATTTTTCTTTATTCGGTTTAGCTCAGAGCATTTAGCTGAATTATTTTCTTTTCTTGTAATGACCAGGAAGATCGTCCCCATTATGTGCTGCTAATTTTATTAAAGACCATCTGTCGCATTAAAAGAAACCTTACTGTCAAGTGTAATGTGTCGTCGTTCGTAATATGACAAATATAATAAGGTATGCGAAAAAAATTATAAAGATCGCTAAACAAAAACAAACAAAAAACAATTTTTATGAGGTATAGAAAAGGCAATAAATATTTGTTTTGGTCTTGAAACGTTTACATCCTATACACATTCAATTATGTAGAATTATTTGTGTTTGAATACCTACATAAAGTAATGGTTTGAAAAACTTATTAATTTAGATAAAACTTAGGAGGTTTTTACTAAATTCAAAATAATGAATTTATTCTTATACATAAATGAAATAATTTAAAACTATTAAATAGCACCATGCTTTGTGTGTCAGTATGTATCATTATAAACTTTTAAGATTTGTAACTTATTTAGAATTTATTATTATAATACCTATATGTCCTAATCGAATGTCTTTCCATTCTTTTTTAATTTCAGATTAATACCACGACCTGTCTGCAAAAACGGACAACAAAGACTACTACATAACTTTGTATTTATTTAATATATTATAACAATCTAATAGTTGCAATTTTGCAACTAAACAATTAAAGAATCCATCAGCTCAATCACATCTACAACAACTACAATAAACGTAAACAAAAATAAAGAAAACAACATCCAAAACAACAGTTTCTACTACAACAACAAAAGCATCAATATGAAATATACAACAAATACAATTGAAAACCAAACCAATACTACAAATGCCAATAACAACATTAATATAGTGACCTCATCATCATCAGCATCATCTTCGTCATCGTCTTCAGCATCTTCCACATCCTCATGCCTGTCCACAGCATCAACGACCAATGGTGGTGGTGTCAATAACAACAACAACAATACCACAAATACCACCGGGAATGCATTATTCTGCGAACAGGTTAATACGGTGACAAATCTCTTTGAGAAATGGAATGACTGCGAACGTACCGTTGTTATGTATGCTCTGTTGAAACGTTTACGTTATCCCAGCCTAAAATTTCTACAATATTCCATTGATAACACTCTGACACAGAACATGGGTTCAACATCCAATCTAAGTACAGTTGTTGTAGATATGAATGCCAATAATCCATCGTATTTACAAAATCTATTGAATGCCTACAAGACATTTCATTTGAGCGACTTGGTCGACACACTGTCCTCATCGTCCTCTGACAAAGATTCCATGCCTTGCTATGGATCTGATTTTCAAATTACAAATTGTGATGAACGAAAGTTGTACGGTAAGAAGGAAGATATTTTACATGAGGTATTGAATATGTTACCTCTACTTAAGCCGGGCAATGATGAAGCGAAAATGATTTATTTATCATTGATACCATTGGCCGTTAAGGATACAATTCGACAAATTGTGCCCACTGAATTGGTGCAACAGATATTTTCGTACATGCTCATACATCCAGCCGTATCAAGTGATGATCGTAGGTAAGTTATCGTTAAATTGTAATGATATTTATTTGTAACTCTATATGAATGATATTAAAAATTCGGCCCAGACGAATATAACACTCTTCCATGTTTATAAATATTTATATGTTCTTCTTCCAGAAATCTTAATGTCTGGCTGCGACATTTGGAGGATCACCTACAAAACTTTAACAACTGTCCATCGCTTAATATGGGTGGTATGCCAACAGCACATGCTAACTATATGCAAAATCAAAATAGTCTTGTTGGTGGCCTATTGCTAGATAATCCAACAATGACTACATCGGGATCATCAGTGACATCGTCATCATCGTCCGCAATGTCAATTTCATCTACGGCATCAAATGTTTCTGTAGCCTCATCATCATTTGGCAACTTGACACAGAATTGTAATGCATCTACAATTTCTAACAACTCAATGATGGGATCACGCAATAATGATTGGCAAACAATACAGCCGCCGAGTAGACAACAACAACAGCAGCTGCAGTTGCAACAGCAACAACAATTGGCAAAGTCGGCATTAGGCTCGGATTGGTCATCGCTGGTGGTTAAACCAAACTCGGTGGCAAATAATACTTCAAGTGTCAATGTTGTTAGCGGAAGCGGCTCCGGCCCGAGTGTTGGTTTGGTGGTTGGTTCAGCTATAGCCGATCAACTCTGTGATAATTTAAATGGTATTACACTGAATGATTTAGCCTCTAGTCAGAATAGTTTAGGCATCAACATAGTTGGCACCACCATAGTAGAATCGCTTGCTACGGTCGACAATGACATTTCTTCTCTGGTTAATGGTGTTGTGGCAGCGGCTGCCTCTGCTACAGCGGCTTCCGTTTCATCGGTGGCTACGACACCAAATATCTTTGGACCACAAACAAATCCCATTATTAACATAATTAATAATAACAACAATTGTAGTGGTCAGCTGAATGGTATCGATGATCATGACACTTCATTCTCAAAGAATGGCACAGAAATCTTAGATTTTGATCCCAACACGAATCCAATGAACAATTGCGATAGTTGCAGCAACAGTAGTAGCAGCAATGTTGGACAAATGCAGGTGAGTTACAACACAAATCAAATATATAATTTAATAATGCATAACTAACAACATTTTCAGCCTCACCAACAAATGGGCTATGCTTCTATTTTAATGAGTAACTGCGGTGACCACTTAGATATTAATCGTTGGAGTTTGGATAGTAAATTTGCAGCTTTAAAAACCAGACGTTCCAATAGTCTAACCACCCAAACAATATCCTCCTCGGCCTCATCATCCAATTCATCGGTGGTAACTGTCAACGATAACTGCTCCAATTCAACAGAGAATTTGGCTCAATTCGCCAATAAACCACGTAGTTTTTCACTATCGATCGAACATCATCGCGGTTCGTTGACCAATAGTGGTTCCGATACACGTTTAGATGATTTTAAACCAAATTACATAAAATTCCAAACACGTAATGTTGGCATGTCCAGCATTGGTTTGTGGTTGAAATCATTGCGTCTTCATAAATACATCGAACTCTTTAAGAATATGACTTACGAGGATATGTTGCAGATCAGTGAGGAGTATTTGCAAAGTTTAGGTGTTACCAAAGGTGCTTCCCATAAGTTGGCATTGTGCATTGAAAAGCTAAAGGAACGTTCTCAACATTTGGCTAAAATGGAGCAGGAATTAAGCAATGGTCAGCTTAAGCTGCAGGCAGCTGTCGAAGAGTTGGCCAACGTTGTTTTGACTCCCATGAAACCGATTGAATTGGTCAGTAGCAATTGTGGCGAGGATAATGTTGCTTTATTGTTTTTAAAAGTCGTCGATTTGGGTAAGTACTTCAAGAGATGTTCATAAGCTGTGTTTGCTATTTATTTTAATTTTATATGTATTTTAGTTTGCTCAATTGCTCAAAAGGATCCCTATTCTGTGGTTGATGATGATAATATTAGTGTAATCTTGTGGATTTTGGATCGTTCCATTCATAATGAGGCATTTGTTAATCATGTCAATCAATTGAAAGAATTAAAATTCAAATTATCCAAATTGAAAATGTCATTGACACCCAAAATACATCATGCCAAAAATGGTAGTAACGGCAATTTAAATAAGCCAAGGTTAGTGGAAAATACTCTTATATTTTTTGTCAATAAATAAAATAATTGAATCTCCAGTTTACGGGTTCCAAACGCTTAGATAACAAGGTTGAATTAAAAAACAACCAGTTCTAGATTTGAATAAAAATCTCTTGCCTATTTCTTGTAATAATTGTTATTAGTTTTCAATTTTCCAGGTGGAATGGCAAATCACGCAAATGTGATCAAAAGAATGGCAGTAATGATCGTATAAATCATCGTAAGAATTCAAATGATATGTTGAATTTTTCATTAAGTTGTTTGCAACAGCAGCATCATCATAATCAGCAAATGCAGCAGCAGCAGCAACAACAACAGCAGCAGCAACAGCAAATTAATGAGTATGATAAATATCACAATAATAATAACAATAGTAATAACAATAACAACAATAATAATAATAATAACAACAACAATAATCAGTATAAAAATACGGCATATCAAAATTATCAACAACAACAGCAGCAAATTAAGCAAATGCAACAACAGCAACAGCAGCAGCAACAACAACAATTACAACCACAAATGCTGCAACAACATACACATTTCCCAGCTTTGCCACAACAGCAACAACAACAACAAAATCAACCACAACAACAACATAGACGTTCTCTAAACAATTTGATTGTGGTGTCTGGGGGGCCTCAACAGCCTCAAAAACTGATGTTTAAACCGGGTCAAGGTATTCTATCAAACACAAACATGACTAATGATGATTTAACTATAGATATGATGAAGTCAAGCCAACAACAGCAATCCCGTAAAGCCAGTTTAACTTCTTTAAATAACAGCAACTGCAACAACAACAACAGCAGTAACATCAATAACAGTTTAAATGCCAGCAATTTGGAAACTTTGCAACAGCAGCAACAACAACAGTCTCCTGCTGCAGCTTCCTCAATGCCAAAGAAAACAATGGCTGCTGTCGTAATGGTTAGTAATGATGATCTCATGCATTCAGCAGCAACAACAACAGCAGTAGCAGCAGCTGGCTCAACAACTGCTAATGTTAATGTTCTTGCTCCACCTCCGCCACCACCCCAAATTCTTATAACCAACAATAACACCCAACAACAAACACAATCCAATAATAATAATACAAATCTTTTAAATGCCAATCATAATACAATGTTGCAACAACAGCAACAACAACACCACCAACAGCAGCAGCAGCATCATGCTTTACAACAACAGCAACAACAATTGCAACTTTTGGCAGCAGCAGCTGCTGCTGTTGGTAACTCATGTAGTCTAAATGTTGGTAGTCTCGTTAACACCTGTAGTGGTAGTACTAACACTACGAATAGTGCTAATAATGTTGGTGCAATTGTTATTGGTAATAATAGTAGTAATAATATTGTTTGTAGTACGAATAACAATAATTGTAGCAACCACAACCACAACAACTCGTGTAGCAATTGCAGCAGCAATTGCAACAATCATCAATTACAAATTAATTTAAAATTACCTCCTCTTAATGAAAACTATCAACATCATCACCACCACCACCAACAACAACAACATCATTCTCCTCCGACAATTACAGATGTTTTGAAAACATCTCTCAATCATCCCTCAACAGACCCTTTAAATGACATTACAAGTTTGGAACAATTGGAGACATTGTGTCTTCAAATGACCGAACAAGCTATAAATTAAAAACAAACAGTAAAACAAATGGAGATACCTAATATTTAAAGTAGTTTGTTTGTTTTCTCTTTTAAAACAAATGTAAATTACATAAATTCATACATAATCATAGTACACATACTCATTCTGCTTCATCACATTTTATACTTGGTTAAGTGCGTATTTAAAGCAAAATGTCCATTTGTATTTAGGAATTTAGAAGAAATTATTATGAACTACTTTACACAGAAGTTTTTTATATTTCCGATGAGCTGTATTAATAGTTTGATCAATAGAAAACTTTAAATTTAAACAAACTTTGACAAATTGCACTTGTTGGCACAAAGATTTGTCCAATTTTTATATTCAGCCCAATTATGAATAAAAATTCCCCGGGAGTTTTCTCCCTTTTACCATTTTTCCTATGTAAATTCAATGGGAAAAAACTCTCGGGGAACAAACTCCCTGGGAATTTTTTATTCATAATTGGGCTGATTATTTATGTGGCTTTTTAACATTAGTTTTAATACTCATGTATTTCATATTTTCTTAAACTTCCTTAAGGGACTGAAGTTTTGAACCTTTACTCTTCTGAATTCGTTAATATTTGGGATACAAGTTTTTCATGGCCATACAAAATTTCAAGTTCTCTAGAATTTCGAAATTATCTTTATGGAAGATAACTTTTGTTCAAAAACTATTTTTTCGTTCAATATCCTGTCTTCAAAAGAAATGGATTTTTAGGAGAAATATACTGAAACTAGGATACATAAGCATTACTATGAGACTAATATTGTAATAACAGGATAAGCGTTATATACAATTAAACTTTAAATTTGAACCTCGATAAAAGACAAGCCTCAGCGATTTGAACGTTTTTGTATATCATAAATAAGCTGTGTACCTTGTCGAAAATTTATGTTTCTTCAATTAAGCTACCTTAACAATACTTGACTTTTCATATGAGTTGAATGCTAGAAAATCTATTTTAGTATTCAAAAACCACATTGTTTGTCAGACAAAATAGCTGATGAATAAATACACTGCCTGAATTTGTCTCAGTAGAACAACTCAAATGAGAACACTGATAACTTTTAAGGTTGCTTTAGGAAACTTTTAAAACATTATTAGGACTTCATTGCGATTGAAAGTGTTAGTAATTCCGTATTTTTCTTCTTTAGAAAAAGTAAAACGATGTTTTTCGGAATGAAATCACTTTGTGGAATGTTTCCCGATTTTATTTAATAAATTTTTGTCTTTTGACAAGCAAAACGTTGAAAGATTAAACATTTTCCAAATTCCTAAATATAAATACAGACATTTTGCTCAACATAGTGAAAAAAACTAAATTAAAAGAGATTTAAATTGCTGAATTGTTAGTTAATATTTTTTGTAATGCAATAATATTTTATTTGTTAATTTTTCTCAAACGCTTCAAAGAAAGTTTTTAGTACATATGTACTACTATACATACGTTTTAAGTTTTGTTAATTACACTTTTATTTTTTTTTATAATAGTATTTATCTTTACTCATAATAATATTATACAATACATATATACTGTATGTCAACTTTTACAGTCTACTTTCATTGTATGAAAGTGGACATTGAACATGGTAATTTATAACATTTTGCAAAAGGTTAAATAGCAACAAGTAGTTTTATGTTAGTGTTTATGACACTACTTTTTTCAATATTTAAATTTGTAGTGTTTGTTTTTTTTGTATTTAGTTTCTTGTCTACATAATTAGTAAGTCATTAGTAGTTGATCTATTAGTATTTTTTGTTTGTTTCATTTCTTAACATGTTTGTTATTTGTTTTGTGTATTTGCTACACTGTAATAAAGTAGCAATTTTTTGGTTTTCTTTAAACAAGACAATAGAAATTTGTTCTTTGTTTCCATTTTACATAATTGATACTACCAATTTTCTTTAGTAATTGTGCTCTAGCTGTAAACCGAAAGTTTAGAAGTTGTTGTTAGCGTAATAAGAAAAATAAACCGAGGAATGCAGAAATTTAAGCCATGACTTTTTTAATAAGGAGTTTAATATAACCTGAAATCACTTGTCTGATACCTATCCAATTCAGTTTTTGTTCGTTTTGTGATCCCAAACTTGTATTCTCTTGAATTTTTTAAACTTGCAAAAATGCAAACTTCAACAACATACATCATTGTTGAGATTATGCGAAAGTCTTGCAAATTTACTACCAAATTCCCAAGTTGAACGCATAAAATTCTACGATTTCGGTTTACAGAGAAGGGCATGAGTGTATTAATAGTAGTAGCTAATATTTAAATGACTTTATTTTAAAACTTACATACATATTCTGAACGTTATGTCTGTGACAAAATTATATCAAAACTACGGTAAAAATTTTACTTTGCTATTGAAAACATGTTTGTTATAATTTTGTCATAAATTTCATAATACGGAGGTTATTTTCAACACCAAATAATTTTGTTGTATTATGTAAATTATGTAAAAAATCAATGTACCTTTTAACCCTCCGTTAGTCGCAATCATTTTCAATCGATACTAGTCGCAATGTATCAAATTGATATCAATAAAAAAAGGCGCGTTTGAAAATAATCTCTTCACTTTTTATTTCGAAAACATAAAAACAATATTAAATGCAATGTAATTCCAAAAAAAATGCAGTAAAAATATAATTTGATCCAAAAATAGGTTGATTAAAAAAATTTACAATAAAAAAATGTTTGCCTGTATCAAACAGATCAGTTGCGAGTAACGGAGGGTTAAGATTTTCTAACAGTTTTAAAGGAAATTAGCAAATATAGTGTCCTCATAGAAATGAACAACTACACCATTTTCAATTGAAACAAATAACCTTATTTGAAACAAATAACTTTAAATGTAATGGAATCAAAATTGATTTAAAATTAAGAAGAAAAAAGAATTTAGAAAATTAAGCACAATTTTCTCAATACCTGGGCGGTTAATGCGTAATTCAATCCGAAAACGAAAATGTGTGCTAATTATATTGTAATTCGAGAAGATTTATTTTCGAAATCGAATTAGGGAGTAATCCCCCTGTTTAAAATTGTTTCTTTTGTATGAATACTACAGCTATAGATATATATATATATAGAGCGGAAACTCTGCTGTCAAAGACCTAACTCGGTTGTGAAAAACCTAAGTATATTTTAGTAAAAAAAACTATGTGAAAATAAAAATAAAACTAGTATGTGTGATTTTTTGAGTAATTTTTTTGTTTGAGTTTTTTTCTAGTTTCCGCTCTATGTATATTTACAAAATTTTTATTGAAATTAAGAAAATTCCAAATGAATTTTAGAATTTCAAATTGAAATTGTGAATTAAATTAAGTATTCCAATATTATAGTGATAAAATTTTAAGCGAAATTATGAATATCAATTTGAAATTGAGGAAGTCCAAATAAAATTGTTACTATCAATTTGAAATTGAGAAAAATTTCTACTGAAATTGAGAATTTCTTTTTAAAGTTGAAAAAATTCTATATAAAATATCGATAAATTTATTTACATAAGTAAATTTCTTTAAATTAAAAAAAAAATAATATAATCAAACTTGGTTGATCTCATATTGGATTCCGAACAGTCGTACATTTTAATTAAAAATGTTTAAATTTTCTCTCTTTAAATAGAAATACTCAATTTCATTTGGAATTTTCTCAATTTCATATTTAAATTCCAAACTTTAACTTCATATTCTTAATTTTATTTGGGAAATTGCCAATCTAAAATAGAAATTAGCAATTTCATTTGGAATTTTCTCAATATTGTGTATAAATAATATTCTCAATTTCAATTAAAAATGGTGGTTATTAGTAGTGTTCATACAAAAGGATGAATACCTTACATTGAGAATTTGACTGTGCAAAATATTCTATACCCTACACCTTTGCATTAAACTACTTATCTGAAAAAATGTTGGCAAACAAATTTTGAGTATGAAAACTATTTTTGTAAATTCTTATTTGAACAAAACTAAGGATATTTCTATTAACACTCAATTCCGCAATAGTAAAGTGTGTACAAATTTCAGATTATGAAATTGACTTCAAAACTCATTTTTTGAAAAATTCAATTTTATTGACACCAATGTAAAGTAGAAATATAGGAATTAATAATGGAATATGAGTACTGAGGAAATATGTATACGCTACTGGGAAATTTCTTAAGCTACAATTGAATTATTTGACAGGCTGAAACCAAAAATCACTGTTGTCATCTTTAGCCAATTGTGGCCACAAAATATCGGTAGCGCTGCTCGAATTTTACGAAGAGATACAGTATAAAATTTTCAACATTTTGTTAGTAAATTTTCACAAATAAAATTCGCTATTCAAGAGTGTAGAGTTCCATATTTAGAAATTTCCAAGTCTGTAGTAAATAAATGTCAAAGGATGATAGCATAGACAACAACTAGATAGGTAACTGAGAGCCAAAAACCTGAGTTGGTTGTCAGAAACCTAATTCATGAGAATGTATTGCATGTATTTTGTATCACCCGTATGTGTGAAAAGAGAGTAATATTTTACTCTCCTTCCGTTCTATGCGTTTATTCTATGGATGATAGTTTAATACTTGACATTTTATAATTTGACAGCCAATTTAACTTCATAAACTCAAATTTTGCCAATCTTTAGAAGTTTACTTATTATGAGACACACATCTAAAATTTATTCATATAAATATCCTAGAAAGAAAATAACATAACTTCAAAGAATACAGAAAATTTATTTTTTAGGCACTTGAAGAATTCTATGCATTTTCTAATACGATACGACCTTCATCAGCATTTTTTTGTGCCGCATATTTTAGTGTTAGCTCTAAACATTATTCATTTAAATCACCAGTTTGATTTGATAAAGTACATCTTATTATTTAGCTTTGTTCCACCACTACTAATCAGATTTGAAATCGTTTCCGTACATAAATTTTTTGACAAATAGAATCTTTAAATCTGACTAGTACTGAAACAGAACCAATAACTTAAATTTTCCTTAAAAAAATATACATGCAAATATGAAGGGTATATAAGCTTCGGCTGAAATATAGCACAATTACTTGTTTCAATTTACTTTGGTGTTGCAAACTGAGGACATTTTTTCATTTTGTTAAAAAAAAACTAGAATTTTGTTGAGGTTATGTTATCACTTATGTAGGTGCTGGGGGGTTACTCCCTAATTCGATTCGAAAGGAAATCGTTTCGAATTACAGTGTATTTAGCACACAATTTCGAACATTTCCGTTTACAGATTGAGTTACGCAGTAACCCACCTAGTTTCTTTTGCTACATTAAAAAAAATTATTAATGAAAAGTATTTATTGATTTGTTTTTAAATCAATTCATCTTACATATATGTATTTAAAATTATTTAAAACATTTTGCTTATTTCATGTTTCTACCTACTACTTGCACACAATCATTTTTCATTTATCTCATAATTTCTTCTTTTTTTACTTTCTTTTCATTTAGGAAAATTTGGCTAAATTTGATCAACATTTTACATTATTTTAACAAATCACAAAAATCAATCACTGCTCATTAACAAAAAAATTATCATTAAATTTAATATTATAGTAGAAAATGTTGGATATATGATGATGGGATGATGGATTGATCTAAAAAATTAAATAATTAAACAAAAAAAACAAAAATATTCAAAATGAATTGGACATATTTTTTTTGTTAATACAACAATTTGTATTTTGATAAAAAAAGAGACTGACTTAAATTACTTTCCGCTGAAGAAAAAAAAAGAAAAACTTAAAAACCTCTAAAACTACAACATCGTTATTAAAGGAAAGAAATCTTAAAAAAGAGAGAGAAAACAAGAAAACCTTTTTAATTTACTGGCAAAATTAAAAAAAGGAAATGAGAAACAAAGAATTGATTTCAAATCAAAAACAAAAAAAAAAAAAAAACTAATTAAATAATTAATAAAAATAAGAATATAATTGCTGAAGTGAAACTTTAAAAGTAGGAAAAAAAATCAAGTTTTTTTCTTTAAAACAAAAACTTTACACATATTTTTCTCCTTACAAAAACCAACATAAACTTTTTTCATTAACGGAATGTAATTGCTGAATTAATTAAATTAATATTTAGAAAAACAAAACAAAAAAAAACAATACATTTTACATTAACAATACTTTTGATTACAAAATTAAGCTAATTATTTTTTTAAACATAAAAAACAAATATTCCGGGAAAATTTTTAGATCTAGTACCAAAATCACTAGTTCTAGAATGACTGTGCAACCACAACCAATTTAGATTATTAGACAACATCCACAAAACTAGTGATAAAGCAACTACTACTACATAGAACCCGTTCTGAAGAACAATATTGTGATTCTTCAGGACTTCTAAAGAGGTTAATAGGAACATGATATTTAAAACTAATTAAACATTGGTTCTAGATTAGTTCACAATGATTACTGGTGGCTATATGTATGCGTTCTAGAACTAGTTATGGAACTAGTGCAATTTTTTTTCCTGGGATATATTAATTTATATAGAAAATTATTATAAAAATTTATTAAGGCCGGAAAACAACTGATCTTCATTTAAACTTGGTTTAAGTTAACCAACCATTAGCCTAACTCTGTGTGTGCTTGGTCATAATGAAAACAAAGTTTTTGGTTTATGTTGTTTGGTTAGCTTTAAGCTTAGTTTAAATCTGAGTTAAATAAACCTGCTTAACTCTTATATATACATACATAATTATATATATAAATAAATATATGCATAATATACCTAAATACATAATAATTATGAATTATAATTGATTAATTGACAAACAAACAAACAAAAATTAAGGTTAAAACCTAAAAAAAAACATAAATACGTATAACACAAAAACAAAAAACAAATTATAACGTATTTTTAATTTATATATAAAAAAACAACATAATTTTATATAAACATTTGTAATTTATTTAATATTTTGTGTTTATTATATGTATAATGGGCAGCCTGTTTCTTTATTTTTTAAAATTTATTTTTAATTATCTATTATTTATATGTATGTGTATACCTATCTACCTACCTACCCATATAAATATTAAATGTCTATTGTCTATGTATTGTAATATGTAATATTTTGTAAATTTTTTTTTATTAAAAAATAATCGTTTCTATTTTAAAGATTTCCTATACAATTTTGTTTAATATTTGACAAAGAAAGAAAGAAAAATAATGTATAATGTCTATTCTAATGTTTTAAAAAGATTTTTTTTTTATTTATTTTAATATTGCAATTTTTTATGGAATAATTAGGCCATGTTTTGAAAACTAGTTATTATGATATTTTTATTGTTTTATAATATTTTATTTTATATAAAAAGAAATTAGTTATATAAGCTAATAAATTCTACTCGTTTATATGCTATTTTTTAAAATTCTTTTTATTCTTTGCTGTAGAATTTGTACAAAAAAAAATTTAGTAAAAAGTAGAATTTCCTTTTTAAATTTGTTGAATTAACTATTGTATTTTTCCAAGTTAGAAACATTTAAAAACTAGAGGATTTTCATACAAATTTTTATAAAAAAAATGCTTCTAGTTTTTGTTTTAACATAAACAATTTATGTAAAAATTCCTCTACACATACGTTTAAATGGCATCTTTATTAATTCTAGAAAATGTTTTGGCATTAAAGCTTCGAATGTCCTTACAATTACAACACTTTTTCAAAATGTATACAATACATTTCATAATTGAAAAGAGCTAACAACTTCATCCACTTTTGAACTTCGAATTAATTAATTCAATCTAATTCATTCAAAGGCTTTTATTTAAATAGAATTCATTCATCATCAAATTAATTCATAATGGAATTAATCCATAGCAGAATTCATTCAATCTTTGAACTATTACATTATTATTAATTCAAATCTAGCCCCCAAGGACGAAGCCTATTGAAACTGGCTGAAATCGGTCCATTATTTCACCTAACCCCCATACAAATGTCCTCTCGAAATTGGACTTTATCGGTCATAAATGTTTAATTTATTTATGTATCTACGCTCCAAATAAGTTTTATATATACAAAATTCATGTCACCAAATTTTGTTACGATCGGTCCATAATTAGTCATAGCTCCCATATAGACCCGCTTCCGAAAATCACTTTAACGTGCTTAAATCACTTAAAAATGTTGGTATATACACAAAATTCAACATAAATAACTTTCATATAGGCATAAATCACACGGCCTAATTTTATGGTGATTGGTCCATAATTGGTCATAGCTCCCATATAAGGCCCACTTCCGAAAATCACTCACGAATATAAATTATTGATATTTTAAAAGAAAAATATTTTTACTCATTTACTTGGTGTAGGGTATTATATGGTCGAGCTTTGTTTTGCTTTTAATCATTTACAAAATTAATTGAAAAAAATTTACTTAAGCCTTTTGGAATAGATTTGAATTGAATCCATAGATGACAACTAGAAATGTAACTGAGTACTAGAGTTGTGTAGTTCATGAATAGCCGAGTTCAAATTGAACTATTCACTCATCTGAGCGAAGTGAATCGTTCATCGTACTGAGCGTTTTCAGCTCATCACTGAGCTGTTTTGTAGTATGCTCATATTTATTTCACTATTCATTAAGGGCTGCACAAGCACATTCATTTTGTCCTCTTCACTAAACCATATGCCTCAATTCAATCGTCAATGCTGTAAAATTCCTTCACTCACAAAACGAAATGGTCATTATACAACATACTGAACGAATGAGATAAAAGAGCGACGACCTAGTTCATTTGAGTGAGCTGAGCTGAATAAACACAACTCTACTGAGTACCAAAAACCAAAGTCTGCTGTAAAAATTCAATTCATGAGAATGTATTGCCATGTATTTTGTTATTGTATCACTTATATCTGTGAAAAGAGAGCTTTTTTTCGTTGTATTTCTCTCTTCTTTCGTTCTATGTATTTATTCTATGATTGAATAATTCAAAACATTTTAAAATCTATTTTGTAATGGATTTGAATTCCAAAAAAATTTAATGATTTAATAAGGAATCAATCAATGGATGGGAACTTTTGCCATTGTCTGCACTTAAATGCCAAAATAGCTAAAACGTTGAAAATATGTTCCGAAAATTAAGTTTTTTCACAAAAGAGGCGGCTCTGACGTTATTTAGCGTTTTATGTCTTATTAACTTTTGTTGAATTTAAATAACAAGATATTACTTTTTTTATAATCTGGGCTTTGTCAAGTTTCGATAGGGTTTTTATTTTAGATGCATTTACATTAAGTTTTCTAATATACTTATACGAGACCGAATTGATGTTTTCTCTATAAGAGAACCTTTTGGGGGAAAAAAGGTTAATTTTAGATGTTCTGAATTTGAATGTGTAGAACTTTTTATAGGGACCAGATAGATAACTGTATGAAACTTGCTATATATCAGTCAAGAAATTTAGATAGTATGTACTTTGTTATCTCATTTAGTTCAAGAGATGTTTGTGTTGACAATTTTTTTTAAATTTTCCCCGACTTTTGCCTCCTTTCCAACTATGTATCTCTAATCTTTCACGAGCTACCGAAATATTTCCAAAATAAAAAATTTCAAAATCATTGTGCTCGAATGAATTGAAAATTAGGGGTACCCGTTTTGAAATAATTCACAAAATTTACGCTAGATCAGCAGACATGATCATACTGTAGTAGCTATTTCCAAGTACACTATCATTATACATGGAGATATAAACGCACTTCTATCAATGAGTGATCTCTGCATATAGTCCAATTGATAGAAACGTCATCAGGATAAAACGAAACGTCATCAGGATACCAGGCAGCTTCAACAAAGTAAACTAGCCAAATGAGTTTAAATGAAGCGAAATTAATTCCACTTCCTATCGGATTGGAATTCTGTGACAGGACGGATTAAATAATAAGAACGCGCATGTTATTTCACAATCTCCAGACTGCTAAGGCGATTTTAAACTCCCCAAAATGGATCTGTAAAGTTATTTTTTTTAATTAAATTCGAAGTTACAGAATTAACAAAATCAACAGACTCTGAAGAAGCTAAAACAAAATCGTTCGGAATAATAACGACTGAATTGAAATCATTCCGAACGAAATGTGTGACATGCCTGTATGCTTTTGTTTCAGTCACTTTTATAAAATATTTTTGTTATTAAAATTTTTTAAAAATTACAATCTAGTTGATACTGAGGGGTTGTTCTGTAATTTGTTTCGATAAGTAAATCAGTCGAATTTGTATGATTTTTACATTACAAGCCTATCATAGAATTCCAATCCGATCGAAAGTGGAATTAATTTCACTTCAAAAAAAATTAAACGAAAATTTCACTTTCAGTTTTCAAAGTGGAATTGATATTTGTTTATAATTATTTGTTTTTCTATAATTTTTAAACAATTTCTGTACCAAAAACTTCACTTTTTTTGTAATATAAAAAAAGATGTCAAATTAAAATCTGAAATAACGAAATCGATCGGTATAAAAACTATGGAATTGAAACCAATCCGAACAAAATCTGTAACATATTTCGAAGGTTTTCTTTCGAATCGAATACAGAATAACCCCTGGGGCCGAATTACCGCATTCGATATCGAGTAAATTCGATCGTAATTTTATTATTTGAGATTACGGCATTCGATATCGAGCATGAAATTTAGTACATTTTGTTATAATTACGATATTGAAATTATTTTTCGATACGATAGTTCATTCGATCACGAGTGGGGTAATTCGGCCCCTGCTTAAAAATTATTACAAATTATTACATTGTATTTTAGTCAAATTTATACCATTATTTTATACCTTTTTTTTGAAAAAAATTATATTTATTTTGCATCAATGTCTTCTTTAAAACAAATTTTAAGTTATTTTTCAATACATATTGTATGTGTATTTAAAAAAAAAGAAAGAAAAACAAAAATTATTATTTTTTAGCTTAATTAAATTTAAAATAAAAATTTTTATATATTTTAACCACTCTCTATAAATACGGTCATATAGATTTTGACTTTTGCATACAAAATACAAAAAAATTATAAAAAATATATTAAAAATATTAAAAAAAAACCAAAACAAAACAAATCACATTTATATGCATAATTCTAATATTTTCTATATGTGAATTTAATGTTGTACGTAAATTCCCAATTGAAATTAAAATCTAAAAACAAATAATATATACATATTTAAACATAAAACATCTTTATTTCATTTATTATTATTATTGTTAATAAATATGATTTAAACAACATTTGATAATCTAACACAAATTTTGAAAACCTTTTTTGTAAATACAAACTAATAGAGTTAACAAAACACTCTGTTTTATTTAATAATCTCTTTATTTTTAATAATTAATATTATTATTTGATAATATTTATTAAGTTTATAACATACTCTACTCTACTTTGACATATTTTACTTTTTTTTTTGTTTGTTTATTGACTTTAATATATTTAGTTTCACATTTTTAAATTATATTTTATATATTCAGCCAATATTTAAGCAAAAATAAACAAAGCAAATATATATAACAACAAAAATCAATAATAAATTATGTATTTTGTTCATTTAATTAAATATATTTTATGATTTTAAAGAATTAAACAATACATAAATAAAAATAAACAACAACCAAATAATATTATATTATTAAAAACAATAGTAGTTTTTTAATTTGCATATTGAAAAAAATAATAAAAAAAACAAGAAAAACAAAACAAAAAAAATTTAAAATAACTATAAAAATTACGAATGTTTTATATTAAAAGTAAATAAAAACAAAAATTATGATAAAATTAATTAATTAATCATTAAAATAACAACCAACGATGTAATTGAAAGAAATAAAAAATAATACTAAAAGTACTATTTCATTTAATTTAAAAACAAACAACAACAACAAAAAAAACGTAAAACAAAATATATAAAATCATAATTTTAAAAATTAAACAAGAGTTTCGTTTCTTTGGTATCCGTTTTAGAGAAATTTTCTTAATTTCCAATTTTTAGCATCTTTTATAAAAAAGGCAACTCAAAAAGCATCAGAAGACTGGGAGGGGCGGGTTAATTCTCGCATTCGTATACGACCGAATACTTATTCGAAATTGCGAGTTTTTATTTTTGGGATTCCCTTATTTGATATCGAATAAAATGTATAGAGGGTGTATTTTTAATCACGATAGAACTTTGTAAAAAATAATACAAAAAATTAAATTTTAATCAAAATAATATTGTATTCGATAGAACAATACATGGGATCCAGCTATGGGCCACGGCCCTTTGTAAAAACTAAGATCATAATCCAGTGACTTCACATGTCCCTACCGGAAATAATCGAGAGGTATCATATCGCTCGACCTTGGAAGTCCACTTCTCGAAATAAAGTTATCGCCAAATTTTGATTTCATATCGCCATATGGCACGTAGCGGCATCCTGTTGAAACCACATCTCGCCCTGATCAATGTCAACCATATTTTCAAACAAAAAATCATAGATCATGGTGCGGTAACGATCTTCATTGACCGTAACGCGAGCTCCGGCATCATTTTAGAAGAAATAAGTTCTGAGGATGCCACCAGCGTGTTAAACGTACCAAATGGATTGGCATATGAGGCAATTTTTTTATTAACAAACCCGTTAAGCCAAAAATGAGCCTCATCGCTGAACACAATATTGCGATAAAACACGGGGTCAGTTTACAACTGCTCTAGAGACCAATCGGCGAAAAAAAAGACGCATATGATAATCTCGCAGCTTTAATTCCTGTACCACCTGGATCTTATACGGGTGTAGGGCAAGATCTTTAAATTTAGATCTTCACACTTTCGTCACAGCGGCGATATTCTCTTCAGTATGCACATTCATTGGACGTGTTGGTGTTATTGCATCATTTAGAGAATATATGGTATGAAATCTATATGTAGTTCGACGGATGGCTTACTAAGATGGTCGATTATGTGCGCCATAAAAGTCACAAAGAGGTCTATAAGTTGCGCGAAACGATGACTGATTTCCAAGTAAATTTGTATAATTTTTTAGCGTTGTTTGATCGTCAATCTATTCCTGCTGTTTTGCCAGAGTATACTGATCATAAATTTCAAGAAGTGAGTTTGTATGAGAATGACAGTTCGTTTGACAGTTAATCCTTTCGTAAATTCTATTAGGCTTAAAAACACCCTTTATTTAAATTTTCTCAATATAAAAATAAAAATCTTAATATCATTTAGAATTTTCTAAAAATTCAATTTGGAACCAAAAAATTACTTTGGAATTTTCTCAATTTCCAAGAAAAATTGTGTAACTCTAACACTTTATATGAGAGGATGTTGTCACTCTCTGATTATGAATATTGCTAGGCTATTTTCTAGGTACACAACGTCATTGTCCAAGTAAGTAAACTAATTTCCTCATGAACCAGAGCTTCGAACTAATTAATTCAATTTAAGCTTAATTCACTAAAATCTTTATTTAGAATTATAAATCATAATTTAGAATATAAAATTTACATTAATTAGCTTAATTAAGAATCATTTATTTGAATAGAATTCCTTAAGAGTTGAATTAATTCATAATTTCAATGATAATGGTGGTAATAGCTTACTTTAATGAATAAATACATTTACATATTAAAATGCATTACGAATTCTTGTATGCCACTTGAGGCAGAATAAAAACACCCCTCTACATGTAGAGTCTACATGAAACCTAGTTCTAATATCGTTACCTTGGTGCCAATGTTTAATTGTTTACCTTGACAAAGAACTTTCGATTGTTGCTATCAAATGAAAAGTCTTCTTCTATTACTAATTTATTTTAGTGTATTTCATATTTTGTAAATTATTAAACATTTTGAAAATTATTGAAAAAAAAAAATGCAAAATCAACAGAAAAGCTCAAGTGCCACAGGTGAAGCCAGATTATGGCCCAGCGAACGTATACCACAGGGTGGACTTTTCCATACACCAAAAATTGAGTACAGCAAAGAGACAGCGGATTTGTTGAAATGTAAGAAAACCCTAACGATCAACCATTTTAAAGAAGTTACAAAAATCCTGTTAAAATAAAAAATATAAAAATTTAAGATCAAGAGTTTCCAATAGCTTTAAGAAGCTATTGCGCTAAATAAACTTATATTTTTTTATTTTAATACTTTTCTTGCCTTTCCTCTACAATTCCAACACATTCCTTTTAGTACTGATGCAAGAATCCAAAATGACCATGCTAATGCGCAAACAAATCGACTATCATCTGCGCAATGGCCAGCCACTGCCCAAACCGGAACCGCCTCGTTTAAATATCTCCAGAGATCCCGATAAGGAGGCTTTGGAAATCCTACAAAGAGCTCACAATGCTAAACGTAAATCTTTATCAGAAATTAGAGCCAGTGGAGCTTATGACCTGCCAGTATATAGGCCAAAACCCGACGATAAACTACCCTCGGAAAAAGCTAAGAAACTATTACAAGAAGCCATGTCGGGATTACGTATATCAGAGACAACATTGAAACCTAAGCGTAGAGAGAGGAACAAAAATGAAAATAAAACCACCACGGATGATATAATCGATGAATGTATGATACTATATAAGATTTGTTGGGAGACATTAATAATTTTAAAATTGATTTCATTATTTTTCTTCAAAAGTGCTGCATCAAATCAACGAACGTGCCGAATGGTTGGCCGAAATGGAAGAGCTGGGCGAGGGTAAACGTTACAGAGATGAGATACGCGAACAAATCGCACAACGTTTGCGGCAAATTAAGGCTTTGGAAACTAAAAGAAAATTACAAAAGCAGGGTTATCGTTATGTGGAGTAGAAAGATTTGTGGTAATAAATTTTGGTTATACAGCAATAATTTGAAGTTATAGAAACTTCTTTTTAAAAATATTAAATAAAATACTTGTATGAAAACCTTACTATTTAATAACTTTTAGTTGCAAATGGTGGAATAATGCAAATTGATATAAAATCGATTGTTTTCATTTTAATTAATCGATATGTTTTATACAATTTTGTTTTATTATTATACTGATTTCGGATTTATTTGAAACTTCTCTCAGGTATGTTAGAATCAATGGAATCAAAAGAATTAATTTTGTATATCTTAACAATTTCATTAATGTATTTATTACGAATTAATTCATATGCTTAATTCCTTAGTATTTCAAACTTATGGAAGAATTTATTTTCTTAATAATGGTTTTATGAAATGAATTGCTGACATTTTTAATTCTGAATTAAGATTTTAGTACATTAAACTCAAATTTAATTAGTTAATGTCGAGTAAAGCTTTCGTAATTTTCCTATTTAAGATTATGGCATTCGAATTGAGCAAGAAATTTAGAACATTTTATTACAATTTCGATACGATACCTCATTCGCGAACGAATGTGGTAATTCGGTCCCTGGTTGAAATCGATCGTCATAATTTTGACCAACTTACTTATATTTTTGAACGAATACTAGATAACTAGTGAGGGTTCGCTTTGTCATGCCAGATTTTTGTTTGGGATTTGGAGTTAGAGAATACAGATTTATTTCCACTTTTTTCTAAATTCCCCACTATGAGATCTTGCAATATCAGTTTCCACACATCCTCCATTTTTTAACATCAATTCTGGAACGAACTACAATGTGATTAAATTCAGAAACTCAGCTGAAAATAACTTTCGAACATAGTTGTTGAGTTTAATAATCGCACTTCCCGCTTATCTTAAAACATAGTTATTATCCCCCTGGTTGAAAATAAAACCATTTCATAGGCATATTTTCTGAAATATATATTTATTTTGAAGCAAAAGATTTTAACGCAAAATTAATAAATTGTTACAATTTTGAATAATAGTTTTTCCTGTTTTAATAAATATTTTTGTTTTTTATAGATTCTAATATAAATATATTAGAGTGTTACTCTTTAGGATGCACAATAAATTAAAGAAATGTTAATGAATTCAATTAAATACACAATTGAAATTGATTCAATGTACACATGATGCATTTTAAAGGATGTTATTAATGAAAAAAATAATGCATGCTTTCCTTGGCATGCATCAACGGATGGGGAAATTAGGTTTAAAGAAATGTTACTCAACAGCCTCTTCCATGTTTAACAAGCCTGCAAATGGCAGCGAAAATCACCAGCAGCCTCAGCACAACGATTTCTAATCAAATAGCCACTCAATACTTCGGCCACTTCATGGGGGCGATCCTCATGGACGGCATGGCCACAGCGGGCCAAAACTTGCATTTGAAAACGACCCTGCATTTGGCCCACAGTTAGAGCCTTGTCCAAGCCATCGATGCTGGCCAAAAGCAATTGTTTGGGTAGACGTAGATTAAGAAATTTCTCACTCAAACCCGAAAACCAGCCAATCCAATATTTTTCCGACTTGGACAAATCAATGCGCCAGGTGTATCTGTAAATAAACAACGTTATTACAGCTACCATTTTACTTAATTATAATTAACCCCTACTTTTTATTATCCTCTTCATTGGCAACCATGGGTTTCTTAAATTCCAACTCCTGTTTATCCACCTCAGTTGGTGTAGTTTCACCCGATACCTCCTCATCTTCGGAAATGCTAAAGGGATGCATAAATTTGGTAGAACCGGTGGCCTGTTCCTCATCATCATCATCGGCGAGTGGTAACTCGTTTGTTGCTAATTTTTTCGTTGTGCAGCTAATAAAAAATATAGTAAAATAAATATTTGAAAAAAAATGCTTTTTTTACTCACTTTATAATTTGGCCCGGCATTGAGATTTTGGCACTATCTATATTACGAATTTGGCCACTGCGTATACACCATTCAATGGCATTCGGTATGCTTTTAAAGAACTGTGGTCTAGATCTCAAAAAACTCTGCATGCTGGCTAAGGCTTCCATAGCCGTGCCCTCCACCACATCTATGACCGTTATACCAATTATATTCGGTATCAATTCCATGCTGGCAAAATGTACAGCTATAGCACCACCCATTGAATGGCCCACAATGTAAATTGGAGGCATATTTGCTGGGTAAATTTTCAACAATAAATCGCCAATATCTCTGTAAATAAAATAATACAATTTGAGATATTTGCAAGAAACAAACTGATACTTAGAATAAAAGAATTAACTTTGCAAAATATTGACTTATTCCAAGAGATTGTTTTCTTAACGAAAAATTCTCAAATTTTAAGTTTAATTATGTTAAATAGTCTATAAAGCTGAACTAAAAATATGAACAGTAGCAAACGATTCACCACAACCTGAAACCGGCTCAGTTGCTGGTTTTAAAATAAATATAATAGAGTTTGCTGCAAATGCTATACTGGCAACAAATAACAAGGACGGAAATAGAAAATTTAATACTTATTTACCTGGCTAAAGTATCGGACGACAAATCGTCATCATCATCCGTTTGAGTATCTCCATGACCACGTAAATCAATGGATAAACATTGGCAATGAATCATATTGGTAATTTCCATCTATAATATACAAAAACTCTGTATTTTCCAATATTCATAACAAATATCACTAAATAAACCTACACAAAAATGAGCCCATGTTAGACCCGAATAACCACCACCATGTAGCAATAGCAAAACTGGTCCCGGTTTCTCTGGTTCCTTTGTGCGATAGATGCGAAATGTGCGTTTATCATCCACCACTACATCATCCTTTTCGGCAAAAAATTCACTCCATAGCGAAGGTTTAAAATCACGTACTCGTGATTTTTTAAATGAATCGCTACAGATATAAATAATTAAAAAGTTATAAACAAATAAACCTTTATTTTAGATATAAATTTGCTTCTTGTTTTTTTTGCCAAAATATTACCTTCTGCCTATGCGACTGCTAGGTATGGTGGGTGGTAAACGACCCTTTAGTATGGTTCTTTGTAAATTGGACATATTTTTTGTTATAAACTTTTTGTTTGCAAGTTTATTAAGTTATTGTGCCTTGGGTTTTTTTGTTAATTTTTTTCTTTTACAGGAATAAAACAGTATTTAAAGGTAGGATTGTCAATTTTTTTCTTCACTAAAAAGACATTTGTTGTTCCCTTTCCGTTACGTATCGACGCGCAGCTGATTTTTTGCACAAAAACAAGAAGAACATTTTTGTTTCATATTTGTTGTTGTGTTTTCTAATATTTCGTTTTGTTTTGCAAAAAAAAAACGCGAAAAGAGTTGCCAGTGTTAGAAAAGCAGTGGCGGTTCAATTGGTGAATATGAATGCTTAATAAGATAGTCGGGCAAGCTCGATTCTATGATACCCTACAGGATGACAAACATTATTGCATTTAATTCCGGTATTAAGGATTATATAAATGTAAATTTCGGGAATTTTATTTCCAATTAAAAAACATCAAATTTGATAATGAAAAAAAGTTATTTCATAAATATATTTAAATAAAATTACAACAAACTTTGTAAATACTGCGATTTAAGGGAAAATAAGCTTAATCTGTGATCACTCATATTTTATACCAAAAATCGATTTTTAGTATAAAAAAACTCAAATATCTTAAATCGTTAATATCTTTGAAAATACTGCGATTTAAGGGAAAATAAGTTCAGTCTGTGCTATTTAAGGCAAAATAAGCTCATTTTATACCAAAAATAGATTTTTAGTATAAAAAAAACTCAAATATCTTAAATCGTTAATATCTTTGTAAATACAGCGATTTAAGGGAAAATAAGCTCAATTTGTGATCACTCATATTTTATATCAAAAATCGATTTTTAGTATAAAAAACTCAAATATCTTAAATCGATAATATCTTTGTAAATTTTTAGTATAAAAAATTCAAATATCTTAAATCGTTAATATCTTTGTAAATACAGCGATTTAAGGGAAAATAAGCTCAATCTGTGATCACTCATGTTTTATACCAAAAATCGATATAACAAAAAACGAAATATCTTAAATCGCTAATATCTTTGTAAATACAGCTATTTAAGGGAAAATAAGCTCAATCTGTGATCACTCATATTTTATACCAAAAATAGATTTTTAGTATAAAAAACTCAAATATTTTAAATCGTTAATATCTTTGTAAATACAGCGATTTAAGGGAAAATAAGCTCAATCTGTGTCACTCATATTTTATATCAAAAATCGATTTTTAGTATAAAAATCTCAAATATCTTAAATCGTTAATATCTTTGTAAATACAGCGATTTAAGGGAAAATAAGCTCAATCTGTGATCACTCATATTTTATACCAAAAATCGATTTTTAGTATAAAAAACTCAAATAGCTGAAATCGTTAATATTTTTGTAAATACAGCGATTTAAGGGAAAATAAGCTCAATCTGTGATCACTCATAAATTATACCAAAAATCGATTTTTAGTATAAAAAACTCAAATATCTTAAATCGTTAATATCTTTGTAAATACAGCGATTTAAGGGAAAATAAGCTCAATCTGTGATCACTCATGTTTAATACCAAACATCGATTTTTAGTATAAAAACCTCAAATATCTTAAATCGTTAATATCTTTGTAAATACAGCGTTTTAAGAAAAAATAAGCTCAATCTGTGTTCACTCATATTTTATATTAAAAATCGATTTTTAGTATAAAAAAAACTCAAATATCTTAAATCGCTAATATCTTTGTAAATACAGCGATTTAAGGCAAAATAAGCTCAATATGTGATCACTCATATTTTATACCAAAAATCGATTTTTAGTATAAAAAACTCAAATATCTTAAATCGTTAATATCTTTGTAAATACAGCGATTTAAGGGAAAATAAGCTCAATCTGTGATCACTCATATTTTATACCAAAAATCGACTTTTAGTATAAAAAAACTCAAATATCTTAAATCGTTCATATCTTTGTAAATACAGCGATTTAAGTGAAAATAAGCTTAATCTGTGATCACCCAATTTTGTACCAAAAATCGATTTTTAGTATAAAAATCTCAAATATCTTAAATCGTAAATATCTTTGTAAATACAGCGATTTAAGGGAAAATAAGCTCAATCTGTGATCACTCATATTTTGTGCCAAAAATCGATTTTTAGTATAAAAAACTCAAATATCTTAAATCGCTAATATCTTTGTAAATACAGGGATTAAAGGGAAAATAAGCTGAATCTGTGATCACTCATATTTTATATCAAAAAAAACTCAAATATCTTAAATCGTTAATATCTTTGTAAATACAGCGATTTAAGGGAAAATAAGCCCAATCTGTGATCACTCATATTTTGTACCAAAAATCGATTTTTAGTATAAAAATATCAAATATCATAAATCGTTAAAATCTTTGTAAATACAGCGATTTAAGGGAAAATAAGCTCAATCTGTGATCACTAATATTTTGTACCAAAAATCGATTTTTAGTATAAAAATCTCAAATATCTTAAATCGTAAATATCTTTGTAAATACAGCGATTTAAGGGAAAATAAGCTCAATCTGTGTTCACTCATATTTTATATTAAAAATCGATTTTTAGTATAAAAAAAACTCAAATATCTTAAATCGCTAATATCTTTGTAAATACAGCGATTTAAGGCAAAATAAGCTCAATATGTGATCACTCATATTTTATACCAAAAATCGATTTTTAGTATAAAAATATCAAATATCTTAAATCGTTAATATCTTTGTAAATACAGTGATTTAAGGGAAAATAAGCTTAATCTGTGATCACTCAAATCTCAAATATCTTAAATCGTTAATATCTTTGTAAATACAGCGATTTAAGGGAAAATAAGCTCAATCTGTGATCACTCATATTTTATACTAAAAATAGATTTTTAGTATAAAAATATCAAATATCTTAAATCGTTGTAAATACAGCGACTTAAGGGAAAGTAAGCTCAATCTGTGATCACCCATATTTTATAACAAAAATCTATTTTTAGTATAAAAATATCAAATATCTTAAATCGTTAATATCTTTGTAAATACAGCGATTTAAGGGAAAATAAGCTCAATCTGTGATCACTCATATTTTATACCAAAACTCGATTTTTAGTATAAAAAACTCATATATCTTAAATCGTTAATATCTTTGTAAATACAGCGATTTAAGGGAAAATAAGCTCAATCTGTGATCACTCATATTTTATAGTAAAAATAGATTTTTAGTATAAAAAACTCATATATCTTAAATCGTTAATATCTTTGTAAATACAGCGATTTAAGGGAAAATAAGCTCAATCTGTGATCACTCATATTTTATACCAAAAATCAATCTTTATTATAAAAAATTCAAATATCTTAAATCGCTAATATCTTTGTGAATACAGCGATTTAAGGGAAAATAAGTTCAATCTGTGATCACTCATATTTTGTACCAAAAATCCATTTTTAGTATAAAATATCATAAATCGTTAATATATTTTGTAAATACAGCGATTTAAGGGAAAATAAGCGCAATCTGTGATCACTCATATTTTGTACCAAAAATCTATTTTTAGTATAAAAAACTCATATATCTTAAATCGTTAATATCTTGTAAATACAGCGATTTAAGGGAAAATAAGTTCAATCTGTGATCACTCATATTTTATACTAAAAATAGATTTTTGGTAAAAAAAACCCAAATATCTTAAATCGTTAACATCTTTGATTTTTTTATACCAAAAATCGATTTTTAGTATAAAAAATTCAAATATCTTAAATCGTTAATATCTTTGTAAAATTTTAGTATAAAAACTTCAAATATCTTAAATTGTTAATATCTTTGTAAATACAGCGATTTAAGGGAAAATAAGCCCAATCTGTGATCACTCCATATTTTATATCAAAAATCGATCTTTAGTATAAAAATCTCAAATATCTTAAATCGTTAATATCTTTGTAAATACAGCGATTAAAGGGAAAATAAGCCCAATCTGTGATCACTCCATATTTTATATCAAAAATCGATTTTTAGTATAAAAATCTCAAATATCTTAAATCGTTAATATCTTTGTAAATACAGCGATTTAATGGAAAATAAGCTCAATCTGTGATCACTCATATTTTATACCAAAAATCGATCTTTAGTATAAAAATCTCAAATATCTTAAATCACTAATATCTTGGTAAATACAGCGATTTAAGGGAAAATAAGCTCAATCTGTGATCACTCATATTTTATATCAAAAATCGATTTTTAGTATAAAAATCTCAAATATCTTAAATCGTTAATATCTTTGTAAATACAGCGATTTAAGGGAAAATAAGCTCAATCTGTGATCACTCATATTTTATACCAAAAATCGATTTTTAGTATAAAAAACTCAAATATCTTAAATCGTTAATATCTTTGTAAATACAGCGATTAAAGGGAAAATAAGCCCAATCTGTGATCACTCCATATTTTATACCAAATATCGATTTTTAGTATAAAAAATTCAAATATCTTAAATTGTTAATATCTTTGTAAATACAGCGATTTAAGGGAAAATAAGTTCAATCTGTGATCACTCATATTTTATATCAAAAATCGATATTTAGTATAAAAAAACTCAAATATCTTAAATCGTTCATATCTTTGTAAATACAGCGATTTAAGGGAAAATAAGCTCAATCTGTGATCACTCATATTTTATATCAAAAATCGATTTTTAGTATAAAAATCTCAAATATCTTAAATCGTAAATATCTCTTTGTAAATACAGCGATTTAAGGGAAAATTAGCTCAATCTGTGTCACTCATATTTTATACCAAAAATCGATTTTTAGTATAAAAAAACTCAAATATCTTAAATCGTTAATATCTTTGTAAATACAGCGATTTAAGGGAAAATAAGCTCAATCTGTGATCACTCATATTTTATATCAAAAATCGATTTTTAGTATAAAAATCTCAAATATCTTAAATCGTTAATATCTTTGTAAATACAGCGATTTAAGGGAAAGTAAGCTCAATCTGTGATCACTAATATTTTATAACAAAAATCGATATTTAGTATAAAAAACTCAAATATCTTAAATCGTTAATGTCTTTGAGTGACTACACCGATTTATTATAACAAATTTTATAACAAAAATATTTTATAACAAAAATCGATTTTTATTACAAAAAAACTCAAATATCTTAAATCGTTAATATCTTTGTAAATACAGCGATTTAAGGGAAAATAAGCTCAATCTGTGATCACTCATATTTTGTACCAAAAATCGATTTTTAGTATAAAAAACTCAAATATCTTAAATCGTTAATATCTTTGTAAATACAGCGATTTAAGGGAAAATAAGCTTAATCTGTGATCACTCATATTTTGTACCAAAAATCGATTTTTAGTATAAAAAACTCAAATATCTTAAATCGTTAATATCTTTGTAAATACAGCGATTTAAGGGAAAATAAGCTCAATCTGTGATCACCCATATTTTATAACAAAAATCAATTTTTAGTATAAAAAACTCAAATATCTTAAATCGTTAATATCTTTGTAAATACAGCGATTTAAGGGAAAATAAGCTCAATCTGTGATCACTCATATTTTATACCAAAAATCGATCTTTAGTATAAAAATCTCAAATATCTTAAATCACTAATATCTTTGTAAATACAGCGATTTAAGGGAAAATAAGCTCAATCTGTGATCACTCATATTTTGTACCAAAAATCGATTTTTAGTATAAAAAACTCAAATATATTAAATCGTTAATATCTTTGTAAATACAGCGATTTAAGGGAAAATAAGCTCAATCTGTGATCACTCATATTTTATACCAAAAATCGATCTTTAGTATAAAAATCTCAAATATCTTTGTAAATACAGCGATTTAAGGGAAAATAAGCTCAATCTGTGATCACTCATATTTTGTACCAAAAATCGATTTTTAGTATAAAAAACTCAAATATATTAAATCGTTAATATCTTTGTAAATACAGCGATTTAAGGGAAAATAAGCTCAATCTGTGATCACTCATATTTTATACCAAAAATCGATCTTTAGTATAAAAATCTCAAATATCTTAAATCGTTAATCTTTGTAAATACAGCGATATATTAAAAATCGATTTTTAGTATAAAAAACTCAAATATCTTAAATCGTTAATATCTTTGTAAATACAGCGATTTAAGGCAAAATAAGCTCAATATGTGATCACTCATATTTTATACCAAAAATCGATCTTTAGTATAAAAATCTCAAATATCTTAAATCACTAATATCTTTGTAAATACAGCGATTTAAGGGAAATTAAGCTCAATCTGTGTCACTCATATTTTATATCAAAAATCGATATTTAGTATAAAAAAACTCAAATATCTTAAATCGTTCATATCTTTGTAAATACAGCGATTTAAGGGAAAGTAAGCTCAATCTGTGATCACCAATATTTTATTACAAAAATCGATTTTTATTACAAAAAAACTCAAATATCTTAAATCGTTAATATCTTTGTAAATACAGCGATTTAAGGGAAAATAAGCTCAATCTGTGATCACTCATATTTTGTACCAAAAATCGATTTTTAGTATAAAAAACTCAAATATCTTAAATCGTTAATATCTTTGTAAATACAGCGATTTAAGGGAAAATAAGCTTAATCTGTGATCACTCTTATTTTGTACCAAAAATCGATTTTTAGTATAAAAAACTCAAATATCTTAAATCGTTAATATCTTTGTAAATACAGCGATTTAAGGGAAAATAAGCTCAATCTGTGATCACTCATATTTTGTACCAAAAATCGATTTTTAGTATAAAAAATTCAAATATCTTAAATCGCTAATATCTTTGTAAATACAGCGATTTAAGGGAAAATAAGCTCAATCTGTGATCACTCATGTTTTATACCAAAAATCGATTTGTAGTATTAAAACCTTAAATATCTTAAATCGCTAATATCTTTGTAAATACAGCTATTTAAGGCAAAATAAGCTCAATCTGTGATCACTCATAGTTTATATTAAAAATAGATTTTTAGTATAAAAAAAACTCAAATATCTTAAATCGTTAATATCTTTGTAAATACAGCGATTTAAGGGAAAATAAGCTCAATCTGTGATCACTCATAGTTCATATTAAAAATCGATTTTTAGTATAAAAAACTCAAATATCTTAAATCGCTAATATCTTTGTAAATACAGCAATTTAAGGGAAAATAAGCTCAATCTGTGATCACTCATATTTTATATTAAAAATAGATTTTTAGTATAAAAAAAACTCAAATATTTTAAATCGCTAATATCTTTGTAAATACAGCTATTTAAGGCAAAATAAGCTCAATCTGTGATCACTCATATTTTATATTAAAAATAGATTTTTAGTATAAAAAAAACTCAAATATTTTAAATCGTTAATATCTTTGTAAATACAGCGATTTAAGGGAAAATAAGCTCAATTTGTGATCACTCATATTTTATACCAAAAACCGATTATTAGTATAAAAAACTCAAATATCTTAAATCGTTAATATCTTTGTAAATACAGCAATTTAAGGGAAAATAAGCTCAAACTGTGATCACTCATATTTTATACCAAAAATCGATTATTAGTATAAAAAACTCAAATATCTTAAATCGTTAATATCTTTGTAAATACAGCGATTTAAGGGAAAATAAGCTCAATCTGTGATCACTCATATTTTATACCAAAAATGGATTTTTAGTACAAAAAAACTCAAATATCTTAAATCGTTAATAACGTTGTAAATACAGCGATTTAAGGGAAAATAAGCTCAATTTGTGATCACTCATATTTTATACCAAAAACCGATTATTAGTATAAAAAACTCAAATATCTTAAATCGTTAATATCTTTGTAAATACAGCGATTTAAGGGAAAATAAGCTCAATCTGTGATCACTCATATTTTATACCAAAAATCGATTTTTAGTATAAAAAACTCAAATATCTTAAATCGTTAATATCTTTGTAAATACAGCGATTTAAGGGAAAATAAAATAAGTGAGAACTATATTCGGCACAGCAGAATATAGTTCTCATTGTTGTTTTAAAATGATTAGATAAAATTTGAAAAGTATGATTCATTCATATCCTTTTAAAACATTAATTTGAATAAACATAGCAAAATACATATATTCCCCTCATACACAAATGTTTATCAGATACACTCACATTCTATTTTGAGATCCAAACTGTGTAGATAGGTATGCATGTGTATCTACGCACTTCTTAACTCATCCATGAATCCCCAGTGCAAAATTTACTGTGCATTTTATTTAAAAATAACTTTATGGTGCAAGAAACATGTCATTTTCTCATTTTTTTTTTTTTGTTTGTACTGGCAAAAGTAAAAAATGTTTCAAGAGCAAAATACAACTCTAAATATAGTTTGTTAATTTAAAGTATCCATCATCCATTTATTCAACTTTATACGAGTTCGTGAAATATGTTGCACACCGAGGAATGTTCACTTTTTCTTTTCAAGATATTTTAATTATAAATAACTTAGAATTAATGAGAAGTACTTTTTTAATTTGTCATCTGAAATGATAAATAAAAGTAAACATTATTTCGAATAATATTTTATAACACTTACAGGTCTATGCGTAATGAAAATGTTTAATCTTAAGGTGAGATTTCTATAGAACTATCGTTAGCATAAAAGTTTTTATTATCAATAAGACAGTTAAAATGTTATCTTCATTCAGATTTGGAATACGGCTATAGATTTTCTTGAAATTCTTAGGAATTTCTAGAATATGGAATTACAACTACAGGATATTAACATCTTGTAGGGTATTTATTAATATAAATTCTTGTATAAATTGTCTGATAACCTTAAGACATTTTTATCATTTACTTACATATACATTATTATAATTATAATGTGTTGATGTCTCTGAGTTCCCCTCTATTCGCAGATTTATTTTTGTTCAATATACAAAATGTTTTACATACTTATTAGTTGTAGTTGTTGCATTTTCTTAGCATTAATGAAGTTTTTCCACTAGTAATCATTATCGCACTATCAGTTACTTGAAATGGGCGGTATACACACCACTTAAATAGTATTTATATACAAAACTCCATAAATGTTTTTTATGTTGGTCATGTATTATTTTAATACATTCATATACATATTTCATGCTAAACAGAGATTCCATGGGAATATGTAAAAGAAATATAATTTACATGTGGCTCTATTACTAAATGAATATAATTGTTATCGGAAAATCAGAATCAGAGCAAATAACTATACAATATTTTGTGATTGTTTTCCTATAAATAATTTAGTTATTGATAAAAATTAAAACAAACAAATCCTGTGTATTTTTTAACGAATTATTTGAAGATTGATAGGGAAAATTAATTGTTAATGCTTAGTTTTTAGGATTTAAATCAATTGTGTGGGATTTAAGTTTTCTACTGTCAAAAATCTATAACTATCAGCCCAATTATGAAAAAAAAATCCCCGGGAGTTTTTCCCTTTTCTTATTTTTAACATTGAATTTGAATAGGAAAAAATGGAAAAGGGAAATAACTCCCGGGGAATTTATTTTCATAATTGGGCTGTATATAAACAACTAATGTGAAATCTGGATTAAAAATCTGCCTTCGATTTTATTTATTTCTATTTCTTCAGAATGATCTGCAAACTAAGCTATAAAAGTTACTCTAGTACGACCTAAACTGGGATTTTTCCAAATGTTTAGCTTTTATTTTGAAACATTTGTACAATATAAATTTATACAAAGTATTGGCCATTGTTAGCTATGACCTTTTCCCATCTTTCTGGCAAAAAAAAAAATCAATATTTTGAGCCAAAAGAAATGTTCATCTTTGAGAACGAATCAAATCAATATCGGATACTCTGTTCCAAAATGAAACGGGACAATACTTCGAAATACTTTTTAACATGTATTGCAACATGTATTCGAGTATTGTTGTTATTACATTTTCATGACTGGCCGCATATTCTGGGCGTTTTTCAGTTGTGTTCGGTATAGGTTCCCAGTGATGGTCTGGCCAGATTTCAGCAGTTCATAATAGATAGCACTCTTTTGGTCTCACCAAATACATATCATTACCTTAGCGCCACCTTGACTTTGGTGGGGATTCAGCTTGCTGACCGGGCTTCACGTACGATCTTTTACGCTTCGGATTATCATAATGGATCCATTTTTCATCGCAAATAATGATTCGGTGCAAAAATGATTTTCTCTTATAGGGTTCAAACATCATTTCGGACATGCTCGTCGGATCGTCTTTCAATTCATATGGTACCAAATTTTCCTGCTGCTTGCAAACGTTTTGAAATTGCTTCTTGAGTATCAAAATCACCAATTGTGAACCGAACAAACCATCTCCCGTACTTTGTTTGTTTGTTTGTTTTTTAAGTTACTTTCAATAAATTGAAAGAATTATTTGGCCTTTATAAATCGCCACCACCAATTACCGCAGCTGACTGCGAATGATACAAAGTTCAATGTTGCCACTAGTAGAAATGTTGCCATCATAGTGAAATGATAATATTTAGATGAAAATTCGTGATACGTGTCATGAATAAAAGATGATTGATGAAATTGATGAAAAAATGAGATGGATTCGTGATGAAGTTTGATCATTATAGATCCACTTTGGTGATCCTGATGAAATCAAGCAGTATAATAATTCCCTTAATTCCTTCCGTCAGAATGAAATTTACAATGTCGTCGTGTTTGAGTATGATAGGAAAGTTACTTCTTTGTGAGTCAAATTGTTTACATTTAAAAATTATGTGGGATGTGTCCTCCAAAGTTCCGCAGGTTTCACAATCTCCTGAGGATATTACACCCATTCTCGCGAGAGAGCCATTACAGAACGTGTGGCCGGAAAGAATCCGATTCGCAAGTCTAATCTCAGTAGCCCCAATTTTGTCAAAGTCAGTTGCCGAGAACCATGGTGTCTTGGTAATGTCCGTGAACATTCGTCCGTAGTCAACGCCCTTGGATGTTCTTATGGTGTTATACTCTCTTCTCCATTCAGCCCTGAGAATCGATTCTATGGTGTTCATAGCGTCCTTCATGGGCCATTTGATGTCCTGTCTACTACCAAATCTGATGGCATCCCTGGCTGCCCTGTCCGCTAGTTCATTGCCGGTAATGCCCCGATGACTAGGGATATGATGAAATTGAACACATTCAAATTTAGCCCGGTGAATTTTATTCAGTATATTGTTGACTATGTAATTGTCCCTGGTTTCACCCCTAAGGGCAAGTAAGCTGGCCATGGAGTCAGTAACAATAGCAATGCGATCAAAATTCCGTTCGTTTGCAAAGTCTATCGCCCTTTCAATTGCCAGTAGTTCTGCAGATGTAGATGACAAAATTTTCTGCGTGTAGTATGATTCCGTATGATCCAATTCGGGATGATAAAAAGCAAAACATGAGGCGTTGTCAAGAATCGCACCATCCGTGAACATTATCTCGAGATTATTGTCAAGTAGTGAGTTCCATTTCTCCGCAAAAAGTCTCTCTATTGTCTCGACATTAGCATTTTCCTTATTGTTGGCCGCACCCTTAAAAAATTTGGTGTCAAAAATTAAGTCCACATGTGAATCGATTGGATCCATTAGTTCCCCAAGGTCAGTGAAAATGAAAATGAATTGATCATATACTCTGGCAATATTGGTCCTAACTCCCTGTAGCCCATTAATATAATTTGCAATCGGTAACCTGTGTAATATAGACTTCGTTATTTCCTTAGCCGTGGCCACAGTAGTCCTATGCTCCGGAGGCAGTTCAGCTGACATTTGGTATAGAATGTGCGTGGGCGTCGAGCGAATAAGACCCAAACAGCGTCTTAAAAATTCGTTGATGTTGGTTCTCAATGTCCTCATTGCTGCCGCACCTATGTTCGCGAATGTAGTTGTCGCATACTCAATTCTCGATCTTATAAATGCCCTATATATCAGAAGAGCCTTTGCTGGATGAATGCCAAGTCTGCGATGTGTAATGATCTTGAAAAAACTGCAATTTTTACTGATTCCGTTCAACATATGCTTGATGTGTAGGCTCGAGGAGTTATTTGCGGTGATTAATCTACCAAGGTACTTGATAGATTTTACTTCCGCTATATGATCCTGGTTCAGTTGTAAATTCATACGTCTGGGTCTGTTACTAAAATGAATCGCTTTTGTCTTCTCACCGTTGATAGGTAACTTGATCTTGTCACACATATTCGCAAATTCCGACAGTTTGTCACATAGAAGTTGTCTGGCCGTCTCAAAATTCCTGTCCACACACACTAGGAAAAAGTCATCTGCAAATTGGAATAGAAATGTGCGATCATCCGATATTTCATGTAGGTTCGACGTGAATATGTTGAAGAGGATTGGAGATAGAGCGCTACCTTGTATCAGACCATTGTTTGCCGTTACTGAACATGTTCCCATCACAAGAGTCCTGTTTCCTAGGAAATCGTGTATCCATTTAATCATGTGCGGATTAAAATGATTGTCCACCAAGCATTCACATAATAAATTTAGGTCCGTATTTTCATAGGCCTTCTCTATGTCGATACATACTGCTAGTACTTGACAACCCCTTGTCCTGTATCTCTGAATCGTGTTAATGACATCGTTGATACATTGTGATGTAGAATGATGCTTCCTGAATGCATAAGATCTAGGGGGTAATATATTCATGGTACGAATGTGTTTCTCGATATGCATTTTGATTAAATGTTCCAGGCTTTTAAATAATACTGATAACAAGCATATGGGTCGGTGATTATCCAAAATAGTGGGATCCTTGCCCCTTTTAGGAACGGGACAAACCTTTACTCGTCTCCAGGATTCTGGAATGTTGAATTCCGTCCAACTTTTTCCGATGAATTCGAAAATTTTTCGTCTCGCCTGAATTCCGAGATTCATGAGTATCCTATATGATATGCCGTCGTCGCCCGGAGCTGAATCCAAATTTCTTGTTCTGATGTATTCCTCAAAATCGTTAAATTTGATTTGCGGAATGTCCAGGGTTGGGATTTGATTATTGTAAGCCTCGTTCGTAGAGTTAGATGTTGATAGTGGTGATTTATTCTCCAATTTCCTCAGAAAATTCATCATTTCCGTTCTACTCCAAGAGTTGTTTATTCTCTTGTTCTGTTGGTATTTTCTCAGGTTCGTTAGCTTGTTCCACATATCCTTTGGCGATTCAGGATGTGATAAATCTTCCAGTAATTCCGAAAAGACCTTTTTCTTCCTTTCAGCAATGTATTCCCTGAGTTTATTATCTGCATTAATGAGTGCAGTACAATCTCTCATTGACTTGGACTTATAGTATCTCCTCCTGGCCTCAGTTCGAATGCTGAAAAGTGTCCTCGCTTCATTATCCCACCATCTCTTTGGTATGTATTTGTTACGAGAATCAACAGCAATGGAATTCTTGTCTCTCAGTGTCCTCACCTGTTTCGTAAGTTCATTCAAATCCTCACCTATCTGCAATTGGTCCAAGTCCCTGAAGAAACCTCTCCAGTTAATAATAGCCCCAAGTTCTCCTTTCGGATTTCCCATTCGATACGTAAACAGAATAGGGCAATGGTTGCTGTTTGTAATTTTAGTATTCAGGACCTTCCAGGTGACATCATGGGAAGAAACATTGGTGAAAGTAATGTCCAGTGCTGAAGGGGTGGAATTGATATTCATGAATGTGGGAGACCCATCATTCAAACATCTGAAATTATAATCCAACGACAATGAGTGGAGAATAGGACCCCTCATGTTGGAGGTTGCTGAGCCCCACTCCGTAAATTTCGCATTAAAATCACCGCAAATAAAGGAACGTTTTTTCTGACTGTTGGCGAAGACAAAAATCTTCAACATCTCATCATTAAATTCCTCCAGGCTGAGAGATGGTGGGCTATAGTTCACAATAATATTGAAATTTCGCTCCAGGTTCAATGTCGAGATAGCCAGGGTGTCCATATTCGAATTGAAATTAAGTATGTTAAATTTAATACTCCTGCGGATGTAGATTCCGACACCGCCGAAGCCATCCGCTCTATTCTTGAATACAAAATTATAGTTTGCCATGCTGGTGCAGGCATTGTCCGATAACCATGTTTCGCAAAGAATTGCCATATCAATATTATTATTTACAAGGTAATACTCCAGTAAATCCTTATTTCCAGCTTTCTTGATGCTTTGTATGTTGTATTGTAATATTCTCATATTGACGCCATGATGAATAATTAGTAATTATCCTCAATTATTGACTTGTTGATTCTTTCTACATCGATATAGTTCATTCCCTTGTTTATTCTTTCCCTTAGATCTATCAGTAATCTTCGAATTAGCTCCGGGTTTGATTTCATATTCGACCAATTCGTTATGGCCGAAGCTGTGTCCATTGATACTCCAGTGAGTACTTCCATTGCCTTGTTCTGACTTCCTGATTCAGAACTGAAATTGGCCTGGGATGACATATGAGTCTTGGATTGTAATGTCAAGTCGTCCGCCTCGATGTTTCCATGAGTGAAATGAACTGCGTGATCGGACAATACCTTCCTGTATTCCTGCCAAGTCTTTCTGTTGTTGGCTTCCTCTCTGCGTCTGTTGTTGTTTGACTTGACCACTTTTGAAAAAGGCATCACTTTGTACAAAGACTCCACCGCCTCTTGATGGTTGTCAACATGGTTCCTATTAGTTTTTGAAGTTACAGTTAAAGCCGGAAATTCCTCTTCTTTATCTTCCAATAATGAAAATCTGTTAGAAAATATGCTAGAGAATCTGGTTCTAGCCTCCATCACGCTTAGGTTCTCTATGGTCATCAGTTTCTTTATGGCATACGCCTTTTCCCTAGCCGGACAATCCTTGTGGGTGGGGGGGTGTTCTCCCTTACAGTTAGGGCACGAAATTCTCAAACATTGTTCCTCTGCCGTATGGCGTCCGAAACAGGATCTGCATAATTCAAAGTTCTGCTTGCAGTGTTGCGCAAAATGATTGTATCGGAAACACCGGAAACATTGTTGGAATGGTATGAAATGTCTCACCTGGATCTTTGTGTAACCAAAAATGATTTCCTTGGGAATCTCATTACCCTTGAATATAATCTTCATGCTTCTGGTTGGTCTGAATCCTTCATCATTATCTCCACAGGTGATCGTAATTCCCTCATAAATTCCTCCTCTGAAATTTCGGTTGGTATATCGAAAACAATGCCTACCTTTGATACAAAATGGGCGAATATTTTAGCCTCCAGGCCCTTTTCCCTGATTCTGGTATCCTCCGTAAATTTGTTTGCCGCCCTGAAGTTTGAAAATGTCACCTTGCATCTGCCAAAGCCCGTTTTATTCACCTCCAGTACATTGGCCACGTTCAGCTCCATTAACACCTTGCATACCGTAATTGTACTCAAATATTTCCTGGCCCCCTTCTCATCGAACGCATCCACGTAGACCATGTATGGCCCCTTGTGCGATTCATCATAATGATAAACGGGTCGTTCATTGCGCTTCGAGTTGTCCGTGTCGTTTGTCTTATTAATTGTCGAACTGTCCATTGGAGCTAACTGAGTAGACTTACCTTGTGTACAGCTAACGTCCTCATCCATCTTCAGATCCTTGGTTGCCTTTTTCCGTCTTCTTTCTACCGAATTATCCCGATTCTTAACCGGTGGGCCAACGCCCCCGGTATCAGTCATCTTGCGTTTAGCCAACAATGTCCCTTATGGGAGGTTGGCTTGGTGTTAAAAAATGAGATGTAAGTGGTGATTGATGATTCTTGAAAAGAATTTTGTTGAATATAGATTCAAAACTTCTCGTTACACAGAATTGAAAAAAAAAATTTGCACGCCACACAGAAATTGAATTATTTTCTAGCCGTTATAACGGTATTATGCATTAAACACATTGAAGACAGCAGGCTTCACGACTTCACGAACACAAATGCTGCTGGCTGAAGTTGCAGCCGTGCGGCAGCCGGTGAATTCTTTTAAAGACGACAGCTTCAAAGTAAACAGCTGATTTATAATTCAGTGATGTCACTTTAATTTTTTATTTTAATAAAAAATAACCGTACAAAATTCCAAAGTAATTAAACGTTAAACAATTATTTTGAGTAAATATATATATGTGGTAATAATTTATGTACCTGTTATTAATTCATTTCAATATGGTTATCAGAAACTTCTCTTAATTAAGTAAAAAAAAATATATTTTTTTAAGCACTAATTTGATTTACATTTTTTATTATATTAGCAACACTATTTCTGTTTTGAAGTTGACAAAAATAGAAATTAGCCTAATTGGGCAGCAGCAGCAAACGAAGTCGTGTCGTCGTGAAGTTGTGCTGTCGTCAAAAGAATCGTCTTCATATAAACGTGTGTATTCTATTTTTGACAGATTGAAGTCGGAAGCCTGCTGTCTTCAATGTGTTTAATGCATTATAACAAATTCCAGAAACGACACAGTAACAAATTCCCAACGTAAAACTCAATGTGTCAGAATGAAATAGCTATAGGTTCAGAGTCGCGATTTATATCCACACGTCCGAACACTATGAAAGCACAAGAAAGAATGTCTCCCGTACTTTGAAACTTTGAAACGGATGGAACACAATTACTATAAGCATTGATTGGCAATCGATGTTCTTCAGTGGCACTTTTTTTTTCAAATTTAAGAAGTAGCATATGATGCTTTGTTGGGACAAAATTCTTCATTTTCGAAACAAAAAAAAATTTGTTGTTCAATAGAATAAATGATATATATGTACCCTTTAAAATTCCTTTTATGTATCCAAATTAATTCGTAATTATACATTTTTAAATATATGTATGTATTTAAATTGTAAATTGTGAAAAAATATAATATAAAAAACGCTCAAATTAAAAATTGTCTATATTAAAATAAAATACAACACTGTAACTGTAAACAAAACGAAATATGAAACATTTAAATGTTGCCACTTGGTTGCCGGTTTGGGAAACAGAACGTTTCAAACAAAAACACTAGTTTCATATCCCATACGTTCACAGCATGAAATTAGTCAGTTGTTGTTTTGCCCGTTTCCACGAAAGATCATAATTGCGCATAGAAGCGACGTGTGTGTGATTTTTTTCCCTACAAACGTGCGGAGTTTTGTGTTCCCTCTTCTACAAATGCAATTACAGTAACAACAAAAACACATAAAAAAGTGCATTAAAGTAAAGAAGATATAAAATAAAAGAAGTGATTTTAAAGAAGAATAAAAAAGAGGAAGTTGCAAAACTAAACCTTTAGAAATTGCAATAATTAAAAATAATAAAGAATAAATTAAACGAGCCACCTGAAAAAGCCGTTTAAACCTCAATAAAAATAATGCTGATTTAGATAAAATAGCAGCTTGATATTATTTTTCGCCAACTTCTTCTGAGTGAAGTTTTTTTTGTAAATTTTTTTAATGTGAATTTTCGTGAGTGTATCTGTTCAACGAAGAAGAGAAGCAAATACAAAAAAAATAAAGTAAACGAAAAATAAATAAATACAATTTGTGTACAATAAAAAGTGAAGTGAAAATTTTTAAGTAAATTTGATTTATTAATCAAATTATTTAATTTATATATAAAGAAAAATAAAATCATTCTTTGAAAAAAGTCAGCTACACTTGCGCGTTTTCAACAAAAGTTTCTTTCGAATCCACTAAATCTAATACAGTACAAAAAACAAACGAATAAGAAAAAAATTAAACCCACCATTAAAGGAATAGAAAGAAACAAAGTGAACAAACAAATTCAATAAGAAAAATAAATATGCAGTTGCAATAAAAATAATAAGTATGCAAGTTATTTAATACATAATTTGTTAACTAATGTTTGCTAGAGAAAATCATAAAAGTTTGTGTTAAATTAATCAAATATTACCCAGCAAGTGATCTTCAATATTTGTTTAAAAAAAGGTAATAAATTTGCAAAAGTTAAATAAATTATGGTGTGAATGTGTGTGTAAAAGATAAATAATAATTTATAGACATAATTGGTAAATGCAACCTTGTGTAACGATATCAAAATCGTCTACAAAAAGATCAATGGACTAACGGTCTTAAATTCCTCCAACAAACAAAATTTAATTGTCATCTAATAATTTTTATTTTATTATTCATATTTTTTTTGAAATCTAGTTTTCTTATAAAGTAATTGAGTTGTTTGCGATAAGTTGTGTAGTTTTTTTTTTTTTTAGAATCAAGTTTCTTTCATTGTCCATTCTTTGTGACGTTTATTCCTTCAGCCACAATATCAAAGTTCTTTTTATAGAGTTGCCAATGCTGGTGTTTAAAGAATTACTCACAACATCTATAAAATACATACATAGTTAAAAATGTCAGATGTTAGTGACAATTTTGGAATAAATTAAGTAATTTTAGCGGTTATGGAGTTTTAATTATAAGTGCAAAAGTGTCTATGAAGAAAATAAAAAATATCGAGATAAATTTTTAGTTATGATGGTATTTTTAATAATTTATGTAGTGCCAAATTGATCACCAAAATGTTCCAAAATTAAACCAATAGCGCCAAATCCATTTTTAAGAAAATTCAATGATCAACACAATACAAATTTTAATATTTACAAACTTAAAATTTAAAAATATTTAGTTGCAGTATTAATGGTTCCATTAATAGTTGGAATACGTTGTTGAATATTTAACTTAATGTTAATGACAAGCTACGAGATATCTTTGAAATATTGCTGGAATTATTTGACATTTGAATAAATTCACATCGATTAATTGGTTTATTTTTAATTCGTTTGTTTGTAAAAATTTGAAATTACGAGATATCATCTTCTTACCATCGAATTATGCTGGAATTATTTGAAATTCATTATGACACAATGCGCAAAATTCCTTCACTGATATGTATAGAATTTTCAACTACACCTAATAATAGGTGTAGTAATAATATTTCAGAATTTTCTAATTGTATTTCAATTATGTTTCAAAAGTTCGCATTTGTATTTCAAAAATTTCTATTTTTATTTCAGAATTTTCCAATTGTATTTCAGAAATTTAATATTGTGTTCCAGTATTTTTAATTCATACTTAAAAAGTTTCTAAAAGTATTTCAGAATTATCCAATTCTTTTTCAGAAATTGAATTTTCTGAATTGCAAATTTCTGAAATACACTTGGAAAATTCTGAAATACAAATCAATTTATTTGGTGAATTAAATTTGGATGAGCAAATTTTGTTTGTTACAGAGTGGTCTTTTGGGGGACAAATTCGTTCGTAAATTATTTTTGGGGCTTTTAAGTATGTGTGTGAAGTTAGCTCCGTCAGTTAGCTCCGTTTTTTAACATTACCTATGTTAATGTGTAAACTAACATACTTCGTACTCAAAGACTGTTAGGTTAACAGAGCTGCATTATTTTCAGCTCATTTAACATTTTATGATATAAAATCAAAATAAAATGGTTTTACCGATCATTCAGTTTAAATATATAATCACAATTTTTTTAAAAATTAGATAAAAAAAAAATTAAATATTTATTTTAACGATAGTTCGTTGATTTCTTTGCTTTTAGCGTATTTTTATACCAGATACATGAGAGACACATGGACATGAAAAAAAATTAAAAAATTCTAAATTTTGGTAAAACTAGTCATAATAGGGTGGAAAGGCTTGATTTCAGAAATGTACAGTTTACATTCACAATTTTTTTCATATTAATTTAAAAATAGTGAAATTTCACATTTTGTTAAAAGAGCAGATGGAAATTTGGAAAAAATGGTTAAATTTTGGAATTGTGCTCGATCTTGCCCTAATACGGTGGAATGCCATTACTTCAGAGAGTTCAGAACTGTTTAGCATATATTTAGAATTTATTTCAGATCGGAGTAATTACACATTTAAAATAGTGAAATTTCACGTTTTGTTAAAAGGGGCACATTGAAATTTTGAAAAAATGGTTAAATTTTGAAATTGTGCTCGATCTAGTCCTAATGGAGTGGAAAGCCATCACTTCAGAGAATTCAGAACTGTTTAGCTTATCTTCAGAATTTATTTCAGATCGGAGATATATAATTTTCCATATAGTGAAATTTCACATTTTGTTAAAAGGGGCACATTGAAATTTTGAAAAAATGATTAAATTTTGAAATTGTGCTTGATCTTGCCCTAATGGGTTGGAAAGCCATTGCTTCAGAGAGTTCAGAACTGTATAGCTTATATTCAGAATTTATTTCAGATCGGAGTAATTTGTCTTTTCATATAGTGAAGTTTCACATTTTGTTAAAAGGGGCACATTGAAATTTTGAAAAAATGGTTAAATTTTGAAATTGTGCTCGATCTTGCCCTAATGAGTTGGAAAGCCATCACTTCAGAGAGTTCAGAACTGTTTAGTTTATATTCAGAATTTATTTCAGATCGGAGTAATTTGACTTTTCAAATAGTGAAATTTCACATTTTTTTTAAAAGGGGCACATGGAAATTTGGAAAAAATGGTTAAATTTTGGAATTGTGCTCGATCTAGTCCTAATGAGTTGGAAAGCCATTGCTTCAGAGAGTTCAGAACTGTATAGCTTATATTCAGAATTTATTTCAGATCGGAGATATATAATTTTCCATATAGTGAAATTTCACATTTTGTTAAAAGGGGCACATTGAAATTTTGAAGAAATGGTTAAATTTTGAAATTGTGCTCGATCTAGTCCTAGTGGGTTGCAAAGCCATTACTTCAGAGAGTCCAGAACTGTTCACCTTATATTCAGAATATATTTCAGATCAGAGTAATTTGACTTTTTATATAGTGAAATTTCACATTTTGTTAAACGGGGCACATTGAAATTTTGAAAAAATGGTTAAATTTTGAAATTGTGCTCGATCTTGCCCTAATGGAGTGGAAAGCCATCACTTCAGAGAGTTCAGAACTGTTTAGTTTATATTCAGAATTTATTTCAGATCGGAGTAATTTGACTTTTCAAATAGTGAAATTTCACATTTTGTTAAAAGGGGCACATTGAAATTTTGAAAAAATGGTTAAATTTTGAAATTGTGCTCGATATAGTCCTAATGGATTGGAAAGCCATTGCTTCAGAGAGTTCAGAACTGTTCACCGTATGTTCAGAATTTATTTCAGATCGGAGATATATAATTTTCCATATAGTGAAATTTCACATTTTTTTTAAAAGGGGCACATGGAAATTTGGAAAAAATGGTTAAATTTTGAAATTGTGCTCGATATAGTCCTAATGGATTGGAAAGCCATTGCTTCAGAGAGTTCAGAACTGTTCACCGTATATTCAGAATTTATTTCAGATCGGAGATATATAATTTTCCATATAGTGAAATTTCACATTTTTTTAAAAGGGGCACATGGAAATTTGGAAAAAATGGTTAAATTTTGGAATTGTGCTCGATCTAGTCCTAATGGGTTGGAAAGCCATTGCTTCAGAGAGTTCAGAACTGTATAGCTTATATTCAGAATTTATTTCAGATCGGAGTAATTTGTCTTTTCAAATAGTGAAGTTTCACATTTTGTTAAAAGGGGCACATTGAAATTTTGAAAGAATGGTTAAATTTTGAAATTGTGCTCGATCTTGTCCTAATGGAGTGGAAAGCCATCACTTCAGAGAGTTCAGAACTGTTTAGTTTATATTCAGAATTTATTTCAGATCGGAGTAATTTGACTTTTCAAATAGTGAAATTTCACATTTTGTTACAAGGGGCACATTGAAATTTGGAAAAAATGGTTGAATTTTGGAATTGTGCTCGATCTAGTCCTAATGGGTTGGAAAGCCATTACTTCAGAGAGTTCAGAACTGTTTAGTTTATATTCAGAATTTATTTCAGATCGGAGTAATTTGACTTTTCAAATAGTGAAGTTTCACATTTTGTTAAAAGGGGCACATTGAAATTTTGAAAAAATGGTTAAATTTTGAAATTGTGCTCGATATAGTCCTAATGGATTGGAAAGCCATTGCTTTAGAGAGTTCAGAATTGTTCACCGTATATTTAGAATTTATTTCAGATCGGAGATATATAATTTTCCATATAGTGAAATTTCACATTTTTTTTAAAAGGGGCACATGGAAATTTGGAAAAAATGGTTAAATTTTGGAATTGTGCTCGATCTAGTCCTAATGAGTTGGAAAGCCATTGCTTCAGAGAGTTCAGAACTGTCAACCGTATATTCAGAATTTATTTCAGATCGGAGATATATAATTTTCCATATAGTGAAATTTCACATTTTGTTAAAAGGGGCACATTGAAATTTTGAAAAAATGGTTAAATTTTGAAATTGTGCTCGATCTAGTCCTAATGGGTTGCAAAGCCATTACTTCAGAGAGTCCAGAACTGTTCACCTTATATTCAGAATATATTTCAGATAAGAGTAATTTGACTTTTTATATAGTGAAATTTCACATTTTGTTAAAAGGGGCACATTGAAATTTTGAAAAAATTGTTAAATTTTGAAATTGTGCTCGATCTTGCCCTAATGGAGTGGAAAGCCATCACTTCAGAGAGTTCAGAACTGTTTAGTTTATATTCAGAATTTATTTCAGATCGGAGTAATTTGACTTTTCAAATAGTGAAATTTCACATTTTGTTAAAAGGGGCACATTGAAATTTTGAAAAAATGGTTAAATTTTGAAATTGTGCTCGATATAGTCCTAATGGATTGGAAAGCCATTGCTTCAGAGAGTTCAGAACTGTATAGTCTATATTCAGAATTTATTTCAGATCGGAGTAATTTGACTTTTCAAATAGTGAAATTTCACATTTTGTTAAAAGGGGCACATTGAAATTTTGAAAAAATGGTTAAATTTTGAAATTGTGCTCGATTTTGCCCTAATGGGTTGGAAAGCCATCACTTCAGAGAGTTCAGAACTGTTTAGTTTATATTCAGAATTTATTTCAGATCGGAGTAATTTGACTTTTCAAATAGTGAAATTTCACATTTTGTTAAAAGGGGCACATTGAAATTTGGAAAAAATGGTTGAATTTTGGAATTGTGCTCGATCTAGTCCTAATGGGTTGGAAAGCCATTACTTCAGAGAGTTCAGAACTGTTTAGTTTATATTCAGAATTTATTTCAGATCGGAGTAATTTGACTTTTCAAATAGTGAAATTTCACATTTTGTTAAAAGGGGCACATTGAAATTTTGAAAAAATGGTTAAATTTTTAAATTGTGCTCGATATAGTCCTAATGGATTGGAAAGCCATTGCTTCAGAGAGTTCAGAACTGTTCACCGTATATTCAGAATTTATTTCAGATCGGAGATATATAATTTTCCATATAGTGAAATTTCACATTTTTTTAAAAGGGGCACATGGAAATTTGGAAAAAATGGTTAAATTTTGGAATTGTGCTCGATCTAGTCCTAATGGGTTGGAAAGCCATTACTTCAGAGAGTTCAGAACTGTTTAGTTTATATTCAGAATTTATTTCAGATCGGAGTAATTTGACTTTTCAAATAGTGAAGTTTCACATTTTGTTAAAAGGGGCACATTGAAATTTTGAAAAAATGGTTAAATTTTGAAATTGTGCTCGATCTTGCCCTAATGAGTTGGAAAGCCATCACTTCAGAGAGTTCAGAACTGTTTAGTTTATATTCAGAATTTATTTCAGATCGGAGTAATTTGACTTTTCAAATAGTGAAATTTCACATTTTGTTAAAAGGGGCACATTGAAATTTTGAAAAAATGGTTAAATTTTGAAATTGTGCTCGATATAGTCCTAATGGATTGGAAAGCCATTGCTTTAGAGAGTTCAGAATTGTTCACCGTATATTTAGAATTTATTTCAGATCGGAGATATATAATTTTCCATATAGTGAAATTTCACATTTTTTTTAAAAGGGGCACATGGAAATTTGGAAAAAATGGTTAAATTTTGGAATTGTGCTCGATCTAGTCCTAATGAGTTGGAAAGCCATTGCTTCAGAGAGTTCAGAACTGTCAACCGTATATTCAGAATTTATTTCAGATCGGAGATATATAATTATCCATATAGTGAAATTTCACATTTTGTTAAAAGGGGCACATTGAAATTTTGAAAAAATGGTTAAATTTTGAAATTGTGCTCGATCTAGTCCTAATGGGTTGCAAAGCCATTACTTCAGAGAGTCCAGAACTGTTCACCTTATATTCAGAATATATTTCAGATAAGAGTAATTTGACTTTTTATATAGTGAAATTTCACATTTTGTTAAAAGGGGCACATTGAAATTTTGAAAAAATTGTTAAATTTTGAAATTGTGCTCGATCTTGCCCTAATGGAGTGGAAAGCCATCACTTCAGAGAGTTCAGAACTGTTTAGTTTATATTCAGAATTTATTTCAGATCGGAGTAATTTGACTTTTCAAATAGTGAAATTTCACATTTTGTTAAAAGGGGCACATTGAAATTTTGAAAAAATGGTTAAATTTTGAAATTGTGCTCGATATAGTCCTAATGGATTGGAAAGCCATTGCTTCAGAGAGTTCAGAACTGTATAGTCTATATTCAGAATTTATTTCAGATCGGAGTAATTTGACTTTTCAAATAGTGAAATTTCACATTTTGTTAAAAGGGGCACATTGAAATTTTGAAAAAATGGTTAAATTTTGAAATTGTGCTCGATTTTGCCCTAATGGGTTGGAAAGCCATCACTTCAGAGAGTTCAGAACTGTTTAGTTTATATTCAGAATTTATTTCAGATCGGAGTAATTTGACTTTTCAAATAGTGAAATTTCACATTTTGTTAAAAGGGGCACATTGAAATTTGGAAAAAATGGTTGAATTTTGGAATTGTGCTCGATCTAGTCCTAATGGGTTGGAAAGCCATTACTTCAGAGAGTTCAGAACTGTTTAGTTTATATTCAGAATTTATTTCAGATCGGAGTAATTTGACTTTTCAAATAGTGAAATTTCACATTTTTTTTAAAAGGGGCACATGGAAATTTGGAAAAAATGGTTAAATTTTGGAATTGTGCTCGATCTAGTCCTAATGAGTTGGAAAGCCATTGCTTCAGAGAGTTCAGAACTGTCAACCGTATATTCAGAATTTATTTCAGATCGGAGATATATAATTTTCCATATAGTGAAATTTCACATTTTGTTAAAAGGGGCACATTGAAATTTTGAAGAAATGGTTAAATTTTGAAATTGTGCTCGATCTAGTCCTAGTGGGTTGCAAAGCCATTACTTCAGAGAGTCCAGAACTGTTCACCTTATATTCAGAATATATTTCAGATCAGAGTAATTTGACTTTTTATATAGTGAAATTTCACATTTTGTTAAACGGGGCACATTGAAATTTTGAAAAAATGGTTAAATTTTGAAATTGTGCTCGATCTTGCCCTAATGGAGTGGAAAGCCATCACTTCAGAGAGTTCAGAACTGTTTAGTTTATATTCAGAATTTATTTCAGATCGGAGTAATTTGACTTTTCAAATAGTGAAATTTCACATTTTGTTAAAAGGGGCACATTGAAATTTTGAAAAAATGGTTAAATTTTGAAATTGTGCTCGATATAGTCCTAATGGATTGGAAAGCCATTGCTTCAGAGAGTTCAGAACTGTTCACCGTATGTTCAGAATTTATTTCAGATCGGAGATATATAATTTTCCATATAGTGAAATTTCACATTTTTTTTAAAAGGGGCACATGGAAATTTGGAAAAAATGGTTAAATTTTGAAATTGTGCTCGATATAGTCCTAATGGATTGGAAAGCCATTGCTTCAGAGAGTTCAGAACTGTTCACCGTATATTCAGAATTTATTTCAGATCGGAGATATATAATTTTCCATATAGTGAAATTTCACATTTTTTTAAAAGGGGCACATGGAAATTTGGAAAAAATGGTTAAATTTTGGAATTGTGCTCGATCTAGTCCTAATGGGTTGGAAAGCCATTGCTTCAGAGAGTTCAGAACTGTATAGCTTATATTCAGAATTTATTTCAGATCGGAGTAATTTGTCTTTTCAAATAGTGAAGTTTCACATTTTGTTAAAAGGGGCACATTGAAATTTTGAAAGAATGGTTAAATTTTGAAATTGTGCTCGATCTTGTCCTAATGGAGTGGAAAGCCATCACTTCAGAGAGTTCAGAACTGTTTAGTTTATATTCAGAATTTATTTCAGATCGGAGTAATTTGACTTTTCAAATAGTGAAATTTCACATTTTGTTACAAGGGGCACATTGAAATTTGGAAAAAATGGTTGAATTTTGGAATTGTGCTCGATCTAGTCCTAATGGGTTGGAAAGCCATTACTTCAGAGAGTTCAGAACTGTTTAGTTTATATTCAGAATTTATTTCAGATCGGAGTAATTTGACTTTTCAAATAGTGAAGTTTCACATTTTGTTAAAAGGGGCACATTGAAATTTTGAAAAAATGGTTAAATTTTGAAATTGTGCTCGATATAGTCCTAATGGATTGGAAAGCCATTGCTTTAGAGAGTTCAGAATTGTTCACCGTATATTTAGAATTTATTTCAGATCGGAGATATATAATTTTCCATATAGTGAAATTTCACATTTTTTTTAAAAGGGGCACATGGAAATTTGGAAAAAATGGTTAAATTTTGGAATTGTGCTCGATCTAGTCCTAATGAGTTGGAAAGCCATTGCTTCAGAGAGTTCAGAACTGTCAACCGTATATTCAGAATTTATTTCAGATCGGAGATATATAATTTTCCATATAGTGAAATTTCACATTTTGTTAAAAGGGGCACATTGAAATTTTGAAAAAATGGTTAAATTTTGAAATTGTGCTCGATCTAGTCCTAATGGGTTGCAAAGCCATTACTTCAGAGAGTCCAGAACTGTTCACCTTATATTCAGAATATATTTCAGATAAGAGTAATTTGACTTTTTATATAGTGAAATTTCACATTTTGTTAAAAGGGGCACATTGAAATTTTGAAAAAATTGTTAAATTTTGAAATTGTGCTCGATCTTGCCCTAATGGAGTGGAAAGCCATCACTTCAGAGAGTTCAGAACTGTTTAGTTTATATTCAGAATTTATTTCAGATCGGAGTAATTTGACTTTTCAAATAGTGAAATTTCACATTTTGTTAAAAGGGGCACATTGAAATTTTGAAAAAATGGTTAAATTTTGAAATTGTGCTCGATATAGTCCTAATGGATTGGAAAGCCATTGCTTCAGAGAGTTCAGAACTGTATAGTCTATATTCAGAATTTATTTCAGATCGGAGTAATTTGACTTTTCAAATAGTGAAATTTCACATTTTGTTAAAAGGGGCACATTGAAATTTTGAAAAAATGGTTAAATTTTGAAATTGTGCTCGATTTTGCCCTAATGGGTTGGAAAGCCATCACTTCAGAGAGTTCAGAACTGTTTAGTTTATATTCAGAATTTATTTCAGATCGGAGTAATTTGACTTTTCAAATAGTGAAATTTCACATTTTGTTAAAAGGGGCACATTGAAATTTGGAAAAAATGGTTGAATTTTGGAATTGTGCTCGATCTAGTCCTAATGGGTTGGAAAGCCATTACTTCAGAGAGTTCAGAACTGTTTAGTTTATATTCAGAATTTATTTCAGATCGGAGTAATTTGACTTTTCAAATAGTGAAATTTCACATTTTGTTAAAAGGGGCACATTGAAATTTTGAAAAAATGGTTAAATTTTTAAATTGTGCTCGATATAGTCCTAATGGATTGGAAAGCCATTGCTTCAGAGAGTTCAGAACTGTTCACCGTATATTCAGAATTTATTTCAGATCGGAGATATATAATTTTCCATATAGTGAAATTTCACATTTTTTTAAAAGGGGCACATGGAAATTTGGAAAAAATGGTTAAATTTTGGAATTGTGCTCGATCTAGTCCTAATGGGTTGGAAAGCCATTACTTCAGAGAGTTCAGAACTGTTTAGTTTATATTCAGAATTTATTTCAGATCGGAGTAATTTGACTTTTCAAATAGTGAAGTTTCACATTTTGTTAAAAGGGGCACATTGAAATTTTGAAAAAATGGTTAAATTTTGAAATTGTGCTCGATATAGTCCAAATGGATTGGAAAGCCATTGCCATTGCCGATCTGAAATAAATTCTGAATATAGACTATACAGTTCTGAACTCTCTGAAGCAATGGCTTTCCAATCCATTAGGAATATATCTAGCACTATTTCAAAATTTAATAATTTTTTCAAAATTTCAATGTGCCCCTTTTAACAAAATGTGAAATTTCACTATTTGAAAAGTCAAATTACTCCGATCTGAAATAAATTCTGAATATAAACTAAACAGTTCTGAACTCTCTGAAGTGATGGCTTTCCAACCCATTAGGGCAAGATCGAGCACAATTTCAAAATTTAACCATTTTTTCAAAATTTCAATGTGCCCCTTTTAACAAAATGTGAAACTTCACTATTTGAAAAGACAAATTACTCCGATCTGAAATAAATTCTGAATATAAGCTATACAGTTCTGAACTCTCTGAAGCAATGGCTTTCCACTCCATTAGGGCAAGATCGAGCACAATTTCAAAATTTAACCATTTTTTCAAAATTTCAATGTGCCCCTTTTAACAAAATGTGAAACTTCACTATTTGAAAAGTCAAATTACTCCGATCTGAAATAAATTCTGAATATAAACTAAACAGTTCTGAACTCTCTGAAGTAATGGCTTTCCAACCCATTAGGACTAGATCGAGCACAATTCCAAAATTCAACCATTTTTTCCAAATTTCAATGTGCCCCTTGTAACAAAATGTGAAATTTCACTATTTGAAAAGTCATATTACTCCGATCTGAAATAAATTCTGAATATAAGCTAAACAGTTCTGAACTCTCTGAAGTGATGGCTTTCCAACTCATTAGGGCAAGATCGAGCACAATTTCAAAATTTAACCATTTTTTCAAAATTTCAATGTGCCCCTTTTAACAAAATGTGAAACTTCACTATATGAAAAGACAAATTACTCCGATCTGAAATAAATTCTGAATATAAGCTATACAGTTCTGAACTCTCTGAAGCAATGGCTTTCCAACTCATTAGGACTAGATCGAGCACAATTCCAAAATTTAACCATTTTTTCCAAATTTCCATGTGCCCCTTTTAAAAAAATGTGAAATTTCACTATATGGAAAATTATATATCTCCGATCTGAAATAAATTCTGAATATACGGTGAACAGTTCTGAACTCTCTGAAGCAATGGCTTTCCAACTCATTAGGACTAGATCGAGCACAATTCCAAAATTTAACCATTTTTTCCAAATTTCCATGTGCCCCTTTTAAAAAAAATGTGAAATTTCACTATATGGAAAATTATATATCTCCGATCTGAAATAAATTCTGAATATAGACTATACAGTTCTGAACTCTCTGAAGCAATGGCTTTCCAATCCATTAGGAATATATCTAGCACAATTTCAAAATTTAATAATTTTTTCAAAATTTCAATGTGCCCCTTTTAACAAAATGTGAAATTTCACTATTTGAAAAGTCAAATTACTCCGATCTGAAATAAATTCTGAATATAAACTAAACAGTTCTGAACTCTCTGAAGTGATGGCTTTCCAACCCATTAGGGCAAGATCGAGCACAATTTCAAAATTTAACCATTTTTTCAAAATTTCAATGTGCCCCTTTTAACAAAATGTGAAACTTCACTATTTGAAAAGACAAATTACTCCGATCTGAAATAAATTCTGAATATAAGCTATACAGTTCTGAACTCTCTGAAGCAATGGCTTTCCAACCCATTAGGACTAGATCGAGCACAATTCCAAAATTTAACCATTTTTTCCAAATTTCCATGTGCCCCTTTTAAAAAAATGAGAAATTTCACTATATGGAAAATTATATATCTCCGATCTGAAATAAATTCTGAATATACGGTGAACAGTTCTGAACTCTCTGAAGTGATGGCTTTCCAACCCATTAGGGCAAGATCGAGCACAATTTCAAAATTTAACCATTTTTTCAAAATTTCAATGTGCCCCTTTTAACAAAATGTGAAATTTCACTATTTGGAAAGTCAAATTACTCCGATCTGAAATAAATTCTGAATATAAACTAAACAGTTCTGAACTCTCTGAAGCAATGGCTTTCCAATCCATTAGGAATATATCTAGCACAATTTCAAAATTTAATAATTTTTTCAAAATTTCAATGTGCCCCTTTTAACAAAATGTGAAATTTCACTATTTGAAAAGTCAAATTACTCCGATCTGAAATAAATTCTGAATATAAACTAAACAGTTCTGAACTCTCTGAAGTGATGGCTTTCCAACCCATTAGGGCAAAATCGAGCACAATTTCAAAATTTAACCATTTTTTCAAAATTTCAATGTGCCCCTTTTAACAAAATGTGAAATTTCACTATTTGAAAAGTCAAATTACTCCGATCTGAAATAAATTCTGAATATAAACTAAACAGTTCTGAACTCTCTGAAGTAATGGCTTTCCAACCCATTAGGACTAGATCGAGCACAATTCCAAAATTCAACCATTTTTTCCAAATTTCAATGTGCCCCTTGTAACAAAATGTGAAATTTCACTATTTGAAAAGTCATATTACTCCGATCTGAAATAAATTCTGAATATAAGCTAAACAGTTCTGAACTCTCTGAAGTGATGGCTTTCCAACTCATTAGGGCAAGATCGAGCACAATTTCAAAATTTAACCATTTTTTCAAAATTTCAATGTGCCCCTTTTAACAAAATGTGAAACTTCACTATATGAAAAGACAAATTACTCCGATCTGAAATAAATTCTGAATATAAGCTATACAGTTCTGAACTCTCTGAAGCAATGGCTTTCCAACTCATTAGGACTAGATCGAGCACAATTCCAAAATTTAACCATTTTTTCCAAATTTCCATGTGCCCCTTTTAAAAAAATGTGAAATTTCACTATATGGAAAATTATATATCTCCGATCTGAAATAAATTCTGAATATACGGTGAACAGTTCTGAACTCTCTGAAGCAATGGCTTTCCAACTCATTAGGACTAGATCGAGCACAATTCCAAAATTTAACCATTTTTTCCAAATTTCCATGTGCCCCTTTTAAAAAAAATGTGAAATTTCACTATATGGAAAATTATATATCTCCGATCTGAAATAAATTCTGAATATAGACTATACAGTTCTGAACTCTCTGAAGCAATGGCTTTCCAATCCATTAGGAATATATCTAGCACAATTTCAAAATTTAATAATTTTTTCAAAATTTCAATGTGCCCCTTTTAACAAAATGTGAAATTTCACTATTTGAAAAGTCAAATTACTCCGATCTGAAATAAATTCTGAATATAAACTAAACAGTTCTGAACTCTCTGAAGTGATGGCTTTCCAACCCATTAGGGCAAGATCGAGCACAATTTCAAAATTTAACCATTTTTTCAAAATTTCAATGTGCCCCTTTTAACAAAATGTGAAACTTCACTATTTGAAAAGACAAATTACTCCGATCTGAAATAAATTCTGAATATAAGCTATACAGTTCTGAACTCTCTGAAGCAATGGCTTTCCAACCCATTAGGACTAGATCGAGCACAATTCCAAAATTTAACCATTTTTTCCAAATTTCCATGTGCCCCTTTTAAAAAAATGAGAAATTTCACTATATGGAAAATTATATATCTCCGATCTGAAATAAATTCTGAATATACGGTGAACAGTTCTGAACTCTCTGAAGCAATGGCTTTCCAATCCATTAGGACTATATCGAGCACAATTCAAAATTTAACCATTTTTTCAAAATTTCAATGTGCCCCTTTTAACAAAATGTGAAATTTCACTATTTTAAAAGTGTAATTACTCCGATCTGAAATAAATTCTAAATATATGCTAAACAGTTCTGAACTCTCTGAAGTAATGGCATTCCACCGTATTAGGGCAAGATCGAGCACAATTCCAAAATTTAACCATTTTTTCCAAATTTCCATCTGCCCTTTTAACAAAATGTGAAATTTCACTATTTTTAAATTAATATGAAATAAATTCTGAATATAAACTGTACATTTCTGAAATCAAGCCTTTCCACCCTATTATGACTAGTTTTACCAAAATTTAGAATTTTTTAATTTTTTTTCATGTCCATGTGTCTCTCATGTATCTGGTATAAAAATACGCTAAAAGCAAAGAAATCAACGATAGTTCATAAATAAATATTTAATTTTTTTTTTATCTAATTTTTAAAAAAATTGTTATAATATATTTAAACTGAATGATCGGTAAAACCATTTTATTTTGATTTTATTTCATAAAATGTTAAATGAGCTGATATTAATGCAGCTCTGTTAACCTAACAGTCTTTGAGTACGAAGTATGTTAGTTTACACATTAACATAGGTAATGTTAAAAAACGGAGCTAACTGACGGAGCTAACTTCACACACATCTTTTAAGTTTATTTTAAAAAAATTCCGACGAACACAATTAACATTTTTTTTTTCATTTAATTTTTTTCTTTATTGAATCTTTCTTTTGAGAAATTTACAACAATTATTAAAATCTTCACCTAAACTAAATTTTTAAATATGAAATATAAAATGAAACAAGAAAATCGGTGGTTCCGAATTTCTATAGTTTTATATACGTCTTTGGAAAGGCATTTAAATGTCTATCAATAGATATCCACAAACAAATAGGTCTAAAATCGAGGTAGTTTTATGATTTTCCGGATTTGAAATAGCAACCGATCCAGGCCTTTACTCCATATATTAATTTATCAATATCTTTTTTTAGTTATATCGGACACTTTCGATAGTTAATTTCGTCAGATAAATGGACAGGCAATATCTACTTCTCTATCTATTACGAATATTATATACTTTACAGCGTCACAAATGAACAATTTAGAAATTACAAACGGAATAACAAACTCTATATACCTTTACCACTAATGGTGAAAGATATAATGATATATCGAAGCTCAAATTTATAAATCTGTTATATCGTATTAAAATAATGAAGTATTTCTAATTTTACATCAATTTTAAATGAATTCGAAAGGGTCATGTTACCAGTGAATTATTTTGAATATCCCCATGTATTAAAAAAAATCAGTTTTCCCTAGCCCCTTTTACAATGCAGAAATTGAAAGTCAGACAGACGAAGTTTGTTGGTTTAGCTTAAAAGAGAATGAGAAAAATGTCTGCTTTTCAATTTCTGCATTGTAAAAGGGGACCTACAGAGTCGGAAAATGTCCCCTCCAAATTAAAGAAAACTTTTCCTGATGATCTGGCCTAAGCAAACAGTGAAATGCGCTTAGGAACTAGCTTATGCCCCAACAATAAATTTCAGTGAATTTATCAATTATTGGGTATTCAGCACACTAATTCTTAACAAAAAAATTAATTTTGTATTCCCGTATAACAACTTTTTGATAAACTTTTTTTATTTGCATATATTAGACTCGTATAACACAAGAAGAAATAAAAGTTTTTCAGTTCATTTCATTGTCTGAAAAAAATGTATTATTTACTTGTATGTAATCCATATTTAAAAATTTTTTTATCGAAGTTTTCGTCCATTGAGGTTTCAAATGCCTAGATATTGGCATTAAGTTCTCCTAAATAATTATAAATATTAAAAAAAATAGTACAAATTTTAATTAGAGAAGATCTCTGCGTATTTTTATAAATTACATACCTATCTTTTAATTATTTTTTTAAGCTCAGTCTAATCATTCAATGATCTTTTTTAAATCTAACCGCCAACTCGGAGTTAGAATACAAAAAAATCTTACATAACTATTCTAAATAAAGTATTTAAAGTTCCCTTCCTAATAACTATAACTACTTTATATGGCAACTATGTTTCACCTATCAAAAGTTCTTTTTCAAACACCTTTTTTTTGTTATTTGTTTGTTTGTTCTTTTTCAACAATTGCACTTCATTTGGTTGTTCTGCTTTCAACACGTTTCTTTTTCTAAAAATCTTTTCCAATTAATTGCACTTGTTTCTTTAACTTGTGTACTTACGGACTCTCTTCTCATCTTCTTTAAACACATCTTTCTTTCTGATTTAACTACAACAACAATAACTACTTTTAACACTTTACCAAAAAGTGTATATTCGTAGTTAACATTGTTGTTGTTAGTTTGTTTCAGTTCAACTAAGAAAAAGTCAAAATAAAGAAAAACATTTTGTGTTTGTTGTATTTGAAATTGTTTCTTTTTTTTATTGTTCCTTGGTTTTGTTTACCATTATCTCTGTTTGTGTGTGTTTATGAGAATTTGTTGTTTTTATGTTTTTTTTTCTACATTTCCCTTTGCCTTATTTTGGTTTTAAATAGTGTGTGGTAATAATAAGTTTAATATGAATTTTTGATGCATTATTTTTTTTTTTAAAGAAAACCTGAAAAAAATTGTTTAACCAAAACAAGAAGTAACATTTTGTCATAGAAATATTTATTCAAATTGGAATGTTTTTGTTGTTTTTTTACAGTGTTTAAAACAGAAATTGAAGAAATAATACCTACAAATTTGTGGATTAATTTAAAACTGCCGCTATTTTGTCACGTGAATTATTATTGAGGATTTTGTCTGTCTGGTTTATAAATAACTGAACTGAAACAGGTAAGTTTTAAATGAATTTTATTAAAAAAAATTACTAAATAATTCAAAAGAGAGGGACGAAACAATTTTTAATATATTTTTTTCCAAACATTTTTGAATTTTTATTAGAAAAATAATTGCCTATTTTAAAATAATTTTAGAAGAGCAAACAATAATTTCATTACATTTTCCCTTATTATGTAATAAACATTACTTTTCAACAAATTCTCATGAAAATGAAATTAAGGTTCATGTCTTGCAACCAACATAATGAGATTTTTATAACTGTTTTTCAAAATCTTTTCCTTAAACATTCATTATTTACTATTACGACAAAGAAATTAAATATTATAACATAATCAAATTTAATCTCTCAACAAAAACATAAACAAACTAAAGTTTGCGTGTATCGAAATACTTGAACATTTTCAAACTGACTGACAGCCAAAGACTCAAGTTGATGAAACATTTTAGCACTTCCTTAAAAGCGCCAAACTAGCTTACGCCCACTAAACGTTTTAGAAAAGTATTTTTTTACTAACAAAAAATATCTTCTTATCTTTTAAAATATTGTAAAAATATCATTAAAAACAAAAAAAAAAGTAATTAGCCGAAAAGAAAGATGTTAAGAAAACAAAAATATAATTACAACTTTGTAGGTATGAATATTATGTTTAACCTTTAACTTTACACACCGATCATGGATGATGTTGCTGAGAATGTAGAGTTTAAAGTTTAAATGCTAAACAGAGAACTTCGCCGACCAAAATAGACGGCGACGGCTGTTGACTTAGAAAGTAACATTACTTAAATTTAGTAAAAATACTGAAAAGTCTAATTATTTGAATTGTAAAAATAAAATATTTTAAAAGCGAAATACGTAAATTTAACGAAAATACTTAGAATCTTATATGTTTTGAAGTTGAAAAATATTCATAGGCGTCGACTTTTAAAATGTTCAGTTCTTTGATGGTAAACCATGAAATTTAAGCTAAAGTGTAATGAGATTTTTAATTATTTTTTGTATTTTTTCTCAACACATGGCCAGAGCAATTAGGCAAGTACTTAAGGCACCCCACAGTTAGTAATTTAGAACAAAATTAGTATTTTTTTGAAGTTAAAAATAAATTTCGAGCGTTTTAATATTATTAGGCATATTTCCGGTTTAATTTTTGGTGTTTCAAATAATTTACATGTGTTAGAAATTAAAATATTACAAAAACCTCTTGAAAGTAATAATAGTGATACAATTGAAAGATTTTGTTCATTATTGTCCTGTCATTAAGTACTAGAGGACCAAAAAATATCTGCTTTAATTAACCGCCTGGGAAATAACATCAATGTTACATTATTCGTTATACACATTTTGATAAATTTTCGCTTTGAAACGTTTTTAAGAATTTCTGACCTTTGGCCCGCATAAGCTTGAAACATTTATAAGAATTTCTGACATTTTGCCTGTATGAGTTCTAAAATTCTGATACATTTTCAGCTATTTACATCTGGCCGCATATTGTAGGAGTTTTTCGCGAAATGCTCGCTAAAAAACAAATCATTTGCGTTCGATACAGGTTCCCTGTCTGATCAGATTTCAACTGATCATAATAAATAGGATCCATTTGCTCCCACCAAATACATATAAATACCTTAGCGCCATGGATATTTGGCTTTGGTGTCGATTCGGCTGGATGGCCGGGTTTCATTTTTCATCGCAAGTAATGAATCGGTGTAAAAATTATTTTCTTTTATAGCATTCAAGAATCATTTCGGACATGGAAATTCGTTTTTCAAGGTCTCTCGGCTTCAATTCGTATGGTACCCAATTTCCATGCTTTTGGATAAATCCTGCTGCTCGCAAACGTTTTGAAATTGCTGCTTCAGTTGCTGCCAATGATTTGGCAAGCCCCTGTACAGTTTCACAACAATCTTCACGGAGTAATGCCTCCTATTCTTGGTCTTAATCGCACAAACCATCTCTCGAACATTGAAACCAATGGAACACACTCACCATTAGCTTTGGTGAGCAATCATTGTGCTTCAGCGGCACTTATTTTCAAATTAAAGAAGAAAGAAAAACTTCCAGCAGTTGACTATTCTTTGGTTCAAAATTCGAAATTGTTAGCAAGTCATTTAAACTATATTTTTGTTTCTTTGCCACCATTTTGAAATTTTCACATAATAAATTTATATTTTAATAAATTTTTTACATGTAATTTAATAACTAATTGATTTTCTTCTGTGAAAACTGCCTAAAAAGTGAGTGGCACTTTTTTCTTACTCAATGTTTGGCACGCCATTTTCCTTGAAATACTTATCAATAGTACATATGTGGGAGAATATTTATGCAAATACTATGTGTGTATGTTTGTATGCATTTGACTAATCTCAGCTTTTGTCAAGTATTTATACTCTGTTTAGCACTCCCTCTTTCTAACTTACTAATCTCTCTCTATCTCTTTACACTAAGTAAAATTTGTCAAATGCACAAAAATAATAAGAGCGTGACTTCCTAATTCAATTGACAACTTGTTTAACAAAATATTTATAAGTACGAGAAAAACAACAACAACAAATAAATACCCAACTAAAAACAAACAACAAAACCAACTACTTAATGTAATTGCATACTCATCACTTTTGAATTAAAAAAGAAGCAGTTTCTTTCTGTTTTGGTTTTAAAGGAATTTTTTATTATTCCCTCAACTTTTCTTCTCTCCTCTATCCAATTCAATACATAAGAGGATGCCAGTAGTTTGTAGTTGTTGTTATTTATTTTACCACTCACCATTACCCATTTTTATGACTTTATATAATAAGAAAATCATTTAAACAAAAAGGAGGAAAAAACAAAACAAACTTTAATGAAAAGAAAATATTTTTTCAATGGCATCGTCATCATTGATTTTTTATAAAGCGAAATATTAAAAATAAATAAAAAAAATTTACGTTTTTTTTAAAGCAGTTGACATTTTGGAATTTTATTTTTATTTTATGTATTTAAGTGTTTGGCTATGAAATATTTCTTCCGGTGTGACAAGCCAACCAGAGATGTCAAGTCATTCAATCATTTATTTATTTATGCATTTACGAGGTTTTGAATAACAACAAAAAAAAGAAGTTTTTCCTGTTGGCTATAAACATTTTTGAAGTTTTAGTAATTTATTGCTGCACACAGAAGGAATTTAATTAGCAGGTAAATAATTTGGGTAGTTAAAAAAGGGATATTAAAGTTGAAATTAATAAGAAGATAACAATATTCGGCTGTGGAGAATCTTATAGACCCTGCAATTTCTTTATTATTTCTAAAGACAAGATTTGCGAAAATTTTAAAATTGAGAGATAATCAATAATTTATAGTGGGAAATTAGTTCTCGAACTGCAAGAAAACCTCTTATTTCTAATGAAACGTGTTGCTCGTATAAAACTTGTCAAAGAACATTTATACTGGCCGAGACTGAAATGGGAAACTGTACGAGGAAGTGATGGAGGACATTTATGGGACGACCGAAGGGAAATAGACCCCAAGTGCATTGTTAGCTATGACCTTTTTCCATCTTTCTAGTAACATAAGGCTTTCGAGTCGTATCCCAGAGGGAGCTTTCAGCATCGATCGAAACAAATAGTATTCGGATGGGGTAAGGTTTGAACAATAAGGCGGGTGAGGCAAAGCTTCCCAACCACTTATTCTAAATAAGTTGTTAACAGATATTGCATAATTTGGACGAGAGTTCTCATGATGGAATATTACGGTTTCATGTCCGGCCGCATATTCTGGTAATTTTTCAGTAAATGCTCGCTTCATACGAGGTTCCATGTAATGATCTCGCCAGATTCTAGCAGCTCATAATAGGTAGGACCATTTTGCTCCCACCAAATACAGAGCATTATCTTAGCGCCATGGATATTTGGCTTTGGTGTTGATTCGGCTGATTGGCCGGGCTTCACGGGCGATCTCTTATGCTTCAGGTTATCGTAATAGATGCATTTTTCATCACAAGTAATGCTTCGGTGCAAAAATGTTTTTTTTATAGCATTCAAGCATGATTTCGGACATGGAAATTCGTCTTTCAAGGTCTTTCGGCTTCAATTCGTATGGTATCCAATTTCCCTGTTTTTGGATGAATCCTGTGCAAACGTTTTGAAATTACTGCTTGAGTAGCTCCCAATGATTTTGCAAGTTCTAGTTGAGTTTGATAACAATATACAGGTGTTTGACAAAACAATGGAAACTTTTCCAAATATTTCATTAGTGGCCTAAAATCTGAAATAATTTTTTAAAAAATTTTAACATTTTTCTAGTATTTTATTTGTATACTTTTATTAACTTAATTTAACAAAAAACAAAGGACATAATTAATTAAATTCTAAAAATGAGAAAACTAAATTAAAAGATTTCTCTATTACGGCATTGACAAAACAATGGAAACTTAGGTATTATTTTAACAAATATGGTCTAAACTTTGCAATAACTCAATATTTTGTTGGGTATCCCTTATTTTTTATAACTGCTACACATCGACGATGCATTGAACCAATTAAAGAGTCAATGGTCTCCTTTGAAATATTTTGCCATTCCCTTATAAACGCCTCCGATAAATCTTCCTTCCTGGTGTAATTTTGGGTCCTTATTTTTTACGATCTACAATTTCCCATAGATTTTCTATGGGATTGAGATCTGGCGATTGAGCAGGCCACTTAAAAATACGTACCTCGTTGGATTGTAACCACTCGGTTACAACCCTAGAGGTGTGTTTCGGGTCGTTGTCGTGTTGGAATCTCCAAACTAGGGGCATATTTTCATCAGCGTATGGATACATAACATCGTTTAATATGGTTCTGTATCCTATACCTGTCATGGTATCTTTTATAATATGAATTGGGCCCATACCTTGCCCTGAAAAACATCCCCATACCATAATATTGCCACCGCCAAACTTTACAGTCTTATTTGTGTACTTTGGATCTAATATTTTTCTCTTTGGTCGTCTTACAAATGTTCTCCCATCACTGCCTCTTAAATTGTATTTGGATTCGTCGGAAAAGAGGACAGCATTCCATGTCTGTATCGACCAGTTTAAATGATCCCTGGCAAATTGTAGACGAGCAGAACGGTTCTTTTTAGAAATGAGTGGTTTTTTCAAAGGACACTAGCAACCAAGACCAGCCTCATTTGCCCTGCGACTAACTGTTCGGGTACTTATTTCTAATTTTAGGCTATTAACAAACTCTCGAGGAGTTATTTTTCTTGCTATTAAATTATCTTGTCTAGAAGTAGTCTTGCGAGGTCTTCCACCTAAATGTTGAGTTTTTACAGAACCAGTCTCACGAAATTTATTTATAATTTTTGAAACTGCTGAGTTATTTATTGAATATTTGTCACAGAAAAACTTAGAAAAAGAAATTGTGAAAAATTACTAGAATTTAAAAATAAAATAAAATAACTGTAAACAGGATGCTTTTTACATCGTTCTTTTAAATATTATTTTCGTTTTACACATCTTTCTTGCAGAAGTTTAAAAGTTTCCATTGTTTTGTCAGTAGCGAAATAGTGAATATTTTTAATTTTGTTCCCTTTTTTCAGAATATAATTAATTATGTTGTTTGTTTTTCAGTTAATTTATAAATTACTAAAAAAAAATTTATTTTAAAAAATATTTAAAATTTTGGGCTACATATGGAATATTTGGAAAAGTTTCCATTGTTTTGTCAACCACTGTATATTGAGTAATGCCTTAAGTTTTTGGTCTTCAAACTTTTTTGGCTGGCTTGGGCGATCTTTGTCTTTCATTTCAAAATCACCACTTCCCCAGTAAGCCTAAAAAATTCAAGCACTTGTACATTTTGTTGGAGTTTGACATTTTGTATGAATTTGTCTTCCCATATTCTAATTCCCAATAATAGTAAGTTAAATAGATGATATTTACATTCCAATTAGCCAATTGTCTAAATTAAAACAGAATAATTATAATAAATGAACTTAAGAATTGAAATTTACTTTCAAATTATAAAAGTTAAAATCGGGAAAAATATTTTTTAAACCGATTTTTTTGATCGGCTTATTTTTTTATTTAAATATTTTCCTGAAGTATAAACCAAATTTTCTACGTTTTCCTGTTTAATTTACCATTTTATGTGCAGATATTGTTGTTTTTGCTGCAGACATTTAACATTTATGGTGATAATCATCAATAATAAATTTTTTTCTGCCAAATTGTAAAGAAAAATATTTTAAATTTAAGCAAAAGAAAAAAAAAAAATAATCGTACACATTGATTTGTTTTAAAAAATCGAACTTTCGTTTTATTATTTTTGGTAGTCGGCCATACGACTTCAATCATGGCCTTATGTAGGAAATTCTTTATGAAAATGTTTTTGCCGTACATACATGTGAATACAACCATTACCGCCTGGTTTTTGTTTTATTTTTTTTTTGGCCAGACAAGAGTAGACCAGACCACCATATACTAACATTACCAGTCATAATTTGACTGTTAAAGTTGTAGTGTGAGAGCCGGGTAATGGTGGTTGGTGCTTGTAGGAAGAGAGGAGACCAAAAGGTATTAAATGAAATGAATCTGACCCCATAACCCACCAAACATACAGATGGACGGAGGTACGGTGGGATATGTATGTGAACAAACTTTTTGTTGTATTATTTTACATTCATTGCCTGTTGTTTGTGTTGTTCATTGATGGTATTTGTAAAACATGATGTTTTTTTTTGTTTTAACAATTTTGTTGTTGCTGTTTGTTTGTTTGCTGTTTAACGTTGTAAAATTAAATGATCATATTAAATTTGTAAACATTTTATAATTTTATTTTCTCATGGTGCTTTTTTTATTTAGTTTTTTTTCTTTTCTTTTCTATTAAATTTATAGATTTTTTGTATGGGTTTTAACTTAAGTTTGGTTAGAAAATTTAACTTTTTTATTATAGATTTTAAAGAACTTGACCTCTATTTTATAGAAAAGGACTTTTGGTGGTCATAACTACTACTTGTTTTTATAAGTTTAATGTTATAAACATTATAAACGTTTAGTTTACTATATTAAGTAAAATTGTTATTTAAGTAGATATTGGTAAAAATAAATCAATTGAAAACTGATTCATTTATAAATGTTAAAGAAAGTTTTTCGAAGAGCAATATAGAATAGCAGAATTGACAGCTTGCCGAAACTTCACCAAAAGGCCTCTGTAAGATTTTTCGAATTTTTTGTTGTCTCAGATAAATTGTCAACTAATTTTCTATATAGGAGCTCATTTGAATTGCCGAAACTTCTCCAAGGGTGTCTGAAAGATTTTTTATAATTTTTGTCATGATATGAAGAAGGATAGAGAGAATAGTGTTTGTGGACATTTAATTTGAATTTTTCTATATTGAAAGTGAAAGGAAAGACTTCAGCAGGAAGCTTGTTCCTCATACGGACTGTACGGATAAAGAAAGATTTTTCGAATTTTGTGCGATCCACCGTCCAGTCGACCATTGCCGAAGAACTTGTATTGCGTTAAAAAAATCGGGTTTCGGAAACATCTTCCCTAATTTCTGCAAAGCACATTCCATTGTAGTATCGGTAGAACAGTGCAACACAACCCACATTGCGACGATGTCAATACAGAGAGTCAATACAGCTGTCACCGATAACCTCCTTCGCCCTCTCCTATACGCGGTCGAGTAACTCCAAAATAGGCTTCGAACTACCGAACTATACATGAGAGTTGTATTCCATTTTGAGTCGTTTTGATAAGTGGTGTAAATAGTAAAGAAATCAGATGGAGTGAAGTATTTCCTACAACGTTTTAGAAAATCAAGGCACTTGAATGCTTCCTTCGACACTTAGAAAATGTGTTTTGTCAAGCGCTTCTGATTCTTCAATGAAGCGACATGGTCTGTCGTTAGTTTTTGTGTTAACTTGCAACACTGAGTCTTGCAAGCGTTGAAAGTGACCCTATTCGCACTAATCCATTCAGAGATTGTCGGAATGTTCCGATTAAGGTAATCATTCATGTTTTTCCACATTAACCCAATCTCCCCCAGGCTTGGTCTGTAACTGAATGAATATGAATGACAAATGTTGATGTCATCTGAAAAATAATAGATAGGGTTGGAGGTTTGACGTAGAAGGTCGTTTAGAAAGATAAGAAATAGAGTAGGAGAAAGGACGGAAAACTGCGGTACTCCTGAATTGATCTTGAACTCGTTTGATCTACAACAACTCTTATAGTGCGATCTCTGAGTAACCTCAAAAGGAACGACACCATTTTTCGATACGAAGGCTAGCAAGTATCTCGTAGAGCGTCCTTTACAAAAGCCACTCTCCTTTGCGAAAGCCACCGACTGCCAGTAGGTGAGTAGATTGTTGGACTCTAAATATTTAAGATGGTAGTTAACCATACCCTCCTTAACTTTTGAAAGTGCATAAGTTGCTATTGGGCGATAATTTTCAGGGTTGCTAGCCTCTCCCTTTTTAGGAATAGAGGAATTAGCAACCTTCCAACATACCGGAAATTTTCCGGAAGAATTAGCATCGAAGAACACTGCTTCTAGGTCCAGGAGACTTGCTTCCATTGATATCCGCTAAAACCTTTTTAAAAGCGCGAGCGCGAAAGATTATATTCGGCATAGTAACTGATACTCTTTAGAGCTCGGATAGTGGTTGATTGCTTTTCGGACGGGATCGAATTATTTGCAAATAATTCAGCAAAAAGGTTAGCTTAAGGTCAATTTTCCACGTTTTAAATATGTATTATATTTTAGTAGAAGGCAAACTGTCAAACCGATACTTTTTTTTTACTGATATTTCTACTTCTGGATTTGTCCAGTTGGACAACAATTGCAGCTGGGTACCGGACATTACCAAAATATACTTTTTAAAGATACCAGTCCCCAAAAACCTAGTTATCATTTGTTTTACTAGACTAGTATCTTCCAAGCTTTGAAATTTTCCTTTCATTTTGCAAACCAAACCTTGAAATTTAATTTAAGTCTCAAGTTTTTTGCCAAAACCCTACACGTGTGAGTAAACATTATTCAAGCAATTAGCAAAAACATGATAGAAATAAACGTTTATATATAGCGAAAAAAAGATATTACATCATTAACAAAATTATATATTTTTATAACCTCATTAACATTGTTCTCTAGTAGTAAATTTGAGAGCAAAATTAACACTTTGTCACCTCAAATCAACTTTAAAACAAGCTAACAACTCATTAAATGTAACATTTGACCACATTAAACCAAAAAAATATAATAATTCCTAACAAAATTTAGCACAAAACAATAGAAAACAAAAGTGAGAATTGTGGCAGTAAATAACTAAAAGTAACTAATTATTATTCTAAAAAAAACAAAAGAACTATAAACAAATGATCTAAAGATTTGAAACAGCTCATTCATTAACTCATTTAAAAACTGAATATGTATAAGCTCAGCTTTAGTCATCTCATAGACTAGCAAGTTTACCTGAATTGTGGTAAAGTTTTAAAACCTTTTCTTAACCTCTTTCCTCATACATTTCGCCAATCAACATGGGTTGACTAACAATAACAAGAGGTGTTTCTAAGAAATTAAATATTTAAATGTAAATAAATGCCTGAGTTTTTTAAAAAGCGAACAAATAATTAAAAAAATTTAATAAACAAAGCTTATTTGTGAGTGTATAAAAAAGCTGCAAAGATTTATTGTAGTTGTATGTTCATAAAGTTAATAATTTGCCTTGACTGAACCCACCCAGCAGTTCTAGGAGACAGTCCCTAACTATTGAGTTGACCTGTCATTTAGGATGACAACTAGTGATATAACTACCTACGTAACTAGTTATTTTACCACGAGCTTGTCCTAACAATTCTCCAATAGATAACTTTTGGTAGGTAGATATAAATAAACGTTCAAAGTGACTACACTCTAGGTTACTTAGCGACACTAAAGTGACTTCACGCTAGGTTACAATGGATGTATACTTAAGCAAAAAGAAAATAAACTGTATGAGAATTATATCAACGCAATTTGTGTAAAACCAGTTTGTTCGAATTACTCACAAAAAAGTGCAACACGAAGTAAACATTTAAAGTAACTACACTCTATATTACTTAGAGACACTTAAGAGACAATTGTCTTCACGCTAGATTACATGGGATGTATAAAGTAACCAATTTACTTCTCAATGTCATTAGTGACAATTACTGTCTCTAACCCCCTTTAACACGAAGCCTGGTTATTTCTTAACAAATAGTTATATTGTCGGTTAAAAATATTTTTGTATGAAAACTGTCAGTTTAACTATTAGTTAACACATAACCAGGCTTTGTGTTAATGTTGGCAAGGGATACATTGTGTACTTGCTTAACTGCTAGGCATTAACTTTTGCATAAATTTTCATTTGTGCAGCATACTTTAAAATGATTTACAAGGGGCCATGTACCTTTTTACATCGGAAATCAATCTTTGGCAGCTTTTGCAATTTTTGCAAAAGTTTTATAAATGAAATAGCGATCGATTGCCAATCGATACTAGCAAAAGAATATCTGTTGACACAGAAGAATTACGCTTTAAATAACCGAATGCTCTGGCCAGATTTCAGCAGTTCATAATAGATTTGACACCAAATACAGCATATTTGGCTTTGGTGTCGATTTGTCTGATTTTCGGTTCTTCTCACACGATCTCAATTTTTTATCGAAAGTAATGATTCGGTGGAAAAATTATTTTCTTTTATAGCGATCATTTAGGATAAGCAAAATCGTCTTTTAATGTCTCTCGGCTTCAATTCGTATGGTACCCAATTTCCCTGCTTTCGGCTGAATCCTGTTGCTTGCAATCGTTTTGAAATTGCTGCTTGAGTAGCTCTCCCAATGATCCCTCCAATTCTTTGTCTTCACACTTTTTTAGCTGGCCTGGGCGATCATTATCTTCCGTGTCAAATTCACCACTTCTGAGCCGAACAAACCATCTGTCGCATGTTGAAACCGATGGAAAACGTTCAAAATAAGCTTTGGTGAGCAATCGGTTTGCTCCAGCGGAATATTTTTTTCAAATTAAAGAAGTAAAGCAAAACTTCCCGCATGTAACGCTTTGTTGGCACAAAATTCGACATTTTCGAAGCAAAAAACTAAACTTTGCTGTTTTGACTATAATGTTCAATAGCTTAGTAAGTTATTGAAAACAAAAACCGCATTCAAAAGATACGCTATCTTTTGTAAATCACGAATTTTAAGTCAAACACCCAATAATTTATGAAATAATTTTTTTTGTTCATTATACACGCATACAAAAAATGTAGTTATACCTGTTTACCACAAATATTTAAACATTTTTAAAAGCTTTTTAACAATATTATGGTCGCAGCAACTGATTGCGTTAACCATAATATGTTGAATATATGATGAATTATTATATCATAATATTACATCATAAAAATGTTAACCACAAACATATATTTAGTTACTACAATCATATACAGTGGTTGACAAAACAATGGAAACTTTTCCAAATATTCCATATGTAGCCCAATATTTAAAATATTTTTTTTTAAAATAAAATTTTTTTAGAATTTTACTGTATAGTTTTATTTATATAAATTAACTGAAAAACAAACAACATAATTAATTATATTATGAAAAAAGGGAATAAAATTAAAAATATTCACTATTTCGCTACTGACAAAACAATGGAAACTTTTAAACTTCTGCAAGAAAGAAGTGTAAAACGAAAATAATATTTAAAAGAACGATGTAAAAAGCATCCTGTTTACAGTTATTTTATTTTATTTCTAAATTATGGTAATTTTTCACAATTTCTTTTTCTAAGTTTTTCGCATAATTGCTTTTTTTAAGTTAACGAAAATGGCTAAAGTTAAGATTTGTGAAGACTTACAAAAATAAAATAACTAACGATTTTAAAGCTGGTTTAAAACAACAAATATTCAATAAATAAATCAGCAGTTTCAAAAATTATAAATAAAAATGAGACCGGTTCTGTAAAAACTCAACATTTAGGTGAAAGACCTCGTAAGACTACTCCTAGACAAGATAATTTAATAGCGAGAGAGTTCAAGAAATTCCCAAAAATAACTCCTTGAGAGGTTGCTAATAGCCTAAAATTAGAAATAAGTACCCTTACAGTTAGTCGCAGGGCAAATGAGGCTGGTCTTGGTTGCTATCGTCCTGTGAAAAAACCACTCATTTTTAAAAAAGAACCGTTCTGCTCGTCTACAATTTGCCAGGGATCATTTAAACTGGTCGATACAGAAATGGAATACTGTCCTCTTTTCCGACGAATCCAAATACAATTTAAGGAGCAGTGATGGGAGAACATTTGTAAGACGACCAAAGAGAAAAATATTAGATCCAAAGTACACAAATAAGACTGTAAAGTTTGGCGGTGGCAATATTATGGTATGGGGATGTTTTTCAGGGCAAGGTATGGGCCCAATTCATATTATAAAAGATACCATGACAGGTATAGGATACAGAACAATATTAAACGATGTTATGTATCCATACGCTGAGGAAAATATGCCTCAAGTTTGGAGATTCCAACACCACAACGACCCGAAACACACCTCTAGGGTTGTAACCAAGTGGTTACAATCCAACGAGGTACGTGTTTTGAAGTGGACTGCCCAATCACCAGATCTCAATCCCATAGTAAATCTATGGGAATGGCAAAATATTTCAAAGGAGACCATTGACTCTTTAATTGGTTCAATGCATCGTTGATGTGTAGCAGTTATAAAAAATAAGGGGTACCCAACAAAATATTGAGTTATTGCAAAGTTTAGACCCTATTTGTTCCATTTGTTTCCATTGTTGTCAATGCCGTAATAAAGAAATCTTTTAATTTTGTTTTCTCATTTTTAGAATTTAATTAATTATGTCCTTTGTTTTTTGTTAAATTAAGTTAATAAAAGTATTCAAATAAAATACTACAAAAATTTAAAATAATAAAATAATGAAATATTTGGAAAAGTTTCCATTGTTTTGTCAACCACTGTATATGTTTGGTATAAACATGTGCGTGCTACCATATAAATATTATGAATACCGCAATCATTTATATAATTACAGTGACCATAATATTGTTAAAAAAAACTTAAAAATGTTTAAATGGTTATGGTAAACATGAGCAACTATATTTTTACTCTGGGTGTAATTGAGGAGCCGCAGAACAAAAGGTACTTTTTCGAATTTTTTTACAAATTGATTTTTTGGTATTTTTATAATATTTGGGTTGAAATCTTATAATAAATAAAATAAAAATAAATTTCCCAAAATTTTTAAATTTTCAAAAAAGTACCTTTTGTTCTGCGGCTCCTCAATTGTTGACACTCTTTGTGAAATATTTGTTCATACATACATGTTTTGTAAGGTGTGGAGATTACATTAAAAAATTTATCATGCCATTTGATGGATTTAATAAATATTTATATTGTCAATCAAGATTTGGAATACAAACAAGCTGGATTTATGTTTATGTTAGCAAATTTAAATATTAGCTTTAACAAAAAAACCTAAAAAAAACCGCTGACTTTCTCAAGCAATTGAACAACTGTCAGCAGAATAAAATCTAAATGAAATTTAAATGTTTTTCTTAACTATTGAAAATTTCATGATTCTAAACTTTAGAATCTAAAGTATTGATATTTTTGCGAAATAGATGAAAGTAACACCGATACTTTAGTGTTTCTAATTAAATAATAAAATATGAAATTCTCTAGTTTTTTTTCTTTTTTAATATAGCAATGCTTGTTCTTTATGCCTTTATTATTTTCTTATCTTTGTTTTGATTATTATTTCGTTTTATTTTCTCTTTCCTTTAAATTTTGTTATAAAATGTGCACAAATGAAACCGAAAACTTTAACACACAACATAAATTTCAATGTCAAATGTGCCTAATTTTGTCGAAAAATTATTCATTTAACAGACAGTTTAAATTAGAAAACTTGTTTTTAACTTTGTAGTTTTCGTCATATTAATAAACAAACAAAAAAATATTAATACAAACAAATGTCTTAAACCTAAGCCTAAATGGGCACATAAGAAACTTAATTAAATTCATAAACATCAGTGGCAATTTGTTGAAATATTTCAGTAAATATGACGTTGTTTAAACATTTTATTTTTATCAATGAATGATAAAAAAAATTAAGCATGGATTAACCCATTTGGTAAGTGCTGGCGACAATGGTTTAAATCTGATTGGTGGGTTTATTATTATTATTATTATATATTTTTAGTTTATTTATAAAACTCGCCTTCAGTAATTGGTAAATTGGAGAAATTTTATTTAATTAATAAAGATATGATAATTGTGTTGATTAATTGAAATTTAAGATAAGATCCCCCATATACATATTAATGACAGATTGTTGTATGCTTAGGTTATTTCTTTCAAAACATATGAATACATTTTGTTAATTTTTAACACTCAGCTTTTTTTATTTAAACATTTCTTATTCACTAAACTATTGTCTTCTTTTCTGTAAGTTAAGTTTTTTATAGCAGTGTATATAAACAATTTTTCGTTCTGGTCTCATTGTTGAAAAAGTCTATTCAACTATTTGACCAAAATATGAACTATTCTTTATGAACCTGGCATTCAGATATTGCTAATATGATAATAAACGATAAGATAAGAATATCTATTATCATTATGTGACTAACAAAAATAGTAAATATGTAGTTGAAAATAGTTATATTTATTTATGCGTAACTAAAGCAAAATGTCAAAAACTACTTATAAATAAACCTCAATAATAAATCTCAAAAATAATACTGGAAACAAAATAATTTAAACGAAGTTTGGAAACTCCGACTATAATGGTACCCAAAATATTCAATAATAAATATACCCCCATGTTCTGAAATGCGCATATCGCTTAAAATTTGCATTTTCGAAAACATCAAACAGGAGTTCCGACAAACGAAAACGCTAGAAATTTGTCGTTTTCAAACCGCTAGTGTATACTGAAACAAATAGCAAATCTCGTGGTTTTCGTTTTTAGTTTGAAAACGCTGCGTTTTTCCGAACATGGGATGAGATCGGCCCGTGCTCCGATTCCATCAATTTTTATCCCAACTACGAACAATGGTGACACAATAATTGACGCATAGTTGAGAATCTCAGTATTATTTATCCGAAAATATTTATTTACTTTCAGGGGCCACGTCCACTGTTTTGATATCCTTCACGGATATGAGCATATATACGAAAACACCAATATACGCCACACCCATTTTGCCATACCCTTCCATTTTGCAAACTTCGTGCAGTGACAAGAAATTGGTTCATACATGTTTTAAGATTGTCAAAGTAATAATTATCCAGATATTCGGGAATTAATATTTACTGTGTATGGTAGATGCCACGCCCACTAATCTGATTCTGCCCACTTTTAGCCAAACTACGTGGTTACAAAATAAATCATGCATCTTGCTGTTACACTTCATCAGATATTCGATAATAACTATTTATTTTCCCCTCAATAGTTCAATTGTATTGGGTGTATGACTTAAAAATTCGGGATTTTTAAAATTTTTTGCTTTTATTTTGAAATATTTGTACAATATAAAGCTATTCAAAGTATTTGCCATTGTTAGCTATGATATTTTCCCATCTTTCTGGCAACATATGGATTCCGAGCCAAAAGAACTGCTAATCTTTTGAGGCTAAGAACGAATCAAGACAATTTCGAATACTCTGTTCCAAAGTGATGCGTTCTGCATCGAAACAAGTAGTAGTCGGATGGCGAAAGATCTGCACTATAAGGCGGGAGAGTCAAAACATCCCAAGCACTTCATTCTAAATCCCATCTATATGGCAACATATCGCACTGGTTCCTCTAAAGAGCGTCAACTCAAAATTTTTCAATTTTCACTTTTTGCAAGAAAATCTGCTATCATTTTCTCTACTACAATTGAATCCGTACAGTTGTTTCATTGTAATGTATTGAAAAGAAAAAATAGTTTATTGCTTCTACTGAACATTTTAAAATTTGGAGTTGACGCTCTTTAGAGGAACTAGTGCGATATGGATTCTGAGCCAACAGAACTGCTCATCTTTTAAGGCTAAGAACGATTTAAGCCAATTTCGGATACTCTGTTCCAAAGTAAAGCGTATTCCAGAGAGAGAGTTCTGCATCGATCAAAACAAATAGTAGTCAGACGAGGCAAGGTCTGGACTATAAAGCGGGTGAGGCGAAACTTCCCATCCACTTCATTAGAAATAGTTTTTAAGAGGTATTGCAAGATGTGTCCGAGTGTTGTCATGATGGAATATTACGGTTTCATGCCTAGCCGCATATTCTGGGCGTTTTTCGTCCAATGCTACCTTCAAACGAATCAGTTTTGTTCGATACAGGTTCTCTGCGATGATCTGGCCAGATTTCAGCAGCCCTTTTGCTCCCACCAAATACAGAGCATTACCTTTGCGCCATGGATATTTGGCTTTGATGTCGATTCGGCTGGTTGTACGGGCTTCACATAAGATCTCTAACGCTTCGAGTTATCTAAATGGATCCATTTTTCATAACAAGTAATGATTTGGTGCAAAATTTACTTTTATAGAGTTCAAGCATCATTTCGGACATGCAAAATCGTCTTTCAATCACTCCTATCGGCAATAAAATGTGAAATTTTGTTCCCATGAAATATCCCTTTCCCTCGAATGCAAAATTGCTATCGTTTATTCCCATGAACTTTTCATTCACAATAGTTAATTTTGTTCATAACAGCTGTTTATTGTTTACAAAAATTCCATCTAAAAATTGCACAACAAGGTGAATTTTTTCACGTGAACAAAGTTGATGAACGAAAAAAGGAAAAGGGAAAATATTTCATGTGGAATATTGATTCGCAATAGGGGTGAATATCTCTCGGCATCAATTCGTAGGGTATCCAATTTCCCTGCTTTTAATGAATCTTGCTGCTCGCAAATGTTTTGAAATTGCTGCTTGAGTAGCTCCCAATGACTTTGCAAGCTCTTGTTGAGTTTGACAACAATTTTCATGGAGCGACGTCTTCCACTTCTAAACCGCATAAACCATCATTCGCACTTTGAAACCGATGGAACACATTCACCGTAATCGGTGTGCTTCAGCGGCACTTTTTTTTAAATTAAAGAAGTGAAGCAAAACTTCTCGCATATGACGCTTTGTAGTCACAAAATTCGACTTTTACGAAACAAAATATAACTTTGTTGTTTACACTGACAGAAGAAGATACAATAAGTCATACACCCAATATAAGTATTGAAGAGCTACTTTCAAGGATTAACATTTTAAGCCATTACTTGGTAAAGAAAATGTTTGTTGGATTATTTTTGAAAATTTTCGGAATTTATTCGCTGTATTGTATACTTATTTGTCATAACTTCACAATTTACTATTAAGTTTTTTCTTTTATAATGAGCTATTAATTAAATTTCCAGCTGGTGTTTTACCAAATTTAGTAACTATTAAATAAAGCTATTAAGGGGTTAATTATCTCTATTGAGTTGTTGATATATTTTCGCTTAATTTCAATAATAACACAACTAACATTAATTACAAATTCACAGAATTTGAATTATAATAGAAATGTCTAAACTTGTCACAATTAGTTTGTTACGAATTAAACAAACACTTTTACTTCAGCTAAACTACAGCAACAGAGTTGCTACAGATACAGATAAAAATAACAACAAAATTTACGTTTATTACCTGGGTAAACTAAGTAAGTGGACGGACGGACGCATTGGCACTAAGAGACGGACTTTTGGTCTAAAATGCACGCAATATTTTACTCAACCAAACCAAAAATAAAAAAAATAAAAACATAAACTAATATAGAGCATACATGCTGGTACTAGGCTTAGAGTTTAGGAAAAGTGTGTGAGAAAAAGAAGTGTTTTTTTGGGAATTCATTAAGTGGAGAACCATTCTCATGATATTCTCAATTTTTAAATAAAATTTGAACATTTGTAGTTTAAATACTAAACTACAAGATATGAGGAGCCGCAGAACAAAAGGTTGAAAATTTAAAAATTTTGGAAAATTAATTTTTTTTATCTAGAAGATTCAACCCAAATATTATAAAAATACCAAAAAATCAATTTGTAAAAAAAATTCGAAAAAGTACCTTTTGTTCTGCGGTTCCCTCATATGTCATGTTTCATAATGAAAATTCATAGATTGAAGAAGTTTAGCATTATAGTTTTTGTGTTCAAATCTTTTTTTATTTTACTGCATGAGTTTCTTTTAGTTTAAATGTTGATTAGTTCGTTCCCAACACTGTAAATCAATAGTGTCCTTGATTTTTATGCCCTTCACATTCGTGAGAAGGGTATATATAAGTTTGTCATTCCGTTTGTAATTTCTACATTTTTCATTTCCGACCCTATAAAGTATATATATTCTGGATCCTTATAGATAGGAGTCGATTAAGCCATGTCCGTCTTTCTGTCTGTCTGTTGAAATCAAGTTTCTGAAGACCCCTGATATCTTCGGGATCCAAATCTTCAATAATTCTGTCAGAATTGCTTTCGAGAAGTTTGCTATTTAAAATCAGCAAAATCGGTCCACAAATGGCTGAGATATGAGGAAAAAACCAAGACAACCTCGATTTTTGACCTACATATATCTGGATTACTAAATCATTAATATGGATATCTAATGATAGATATTTCAAAGACTTTTGCAACGACGTATATAAGACCATAGTAAGTTGGACCTACAAAATTTAAAATTTAAAAAAAACAATTTGAAAATTTTTTTTTCCAAAAAATGAAAAAAATTCTGTTCACTTAAAAATTTTTTTTTTGAATTATAATTTGGTGAAGGGTATAAGATTCGGCACAGCCGAATATAGCTTGTTATTGTCTGAGATTTTATTATGAAACTGATATCGACACTCTTGTTAAAACACCCTATTGGAAATAACATGTACTCGTATTACTATCAGTTAAATTCATTAAACAAACAAAACAACTAAAAACAAACTAAACTATGACCACATGCCTTTAAAAATATACAACTCCCAACTGCTTTTAACCACCACCAGCAACCACTACCACACCACCATAATCACTAATGCCATGATCACACACTTTTCTACTGAATTGAGTTGGCTTCTTCTTTGTATGTGGACTGCTGGCTAGCTCATTCATTCATTTACTCATTCATTCACTCAGTCAGTCATTTACTTATTCATGCATTTTGGTTCATTATATGGCGCATGAAGATTTTAAAATCCAGATAACACATTTGTTTCTGTATGTTTAATTTATGTTTTGCGCCGCTGCAAAAGCATACGAAATTGTAATCCAAAATGTACTTGAGAACAGAATGAAAAGGAATGAATTATTTAGATTTAATTTAAAAAAATATATTATTTCAAAGAGAATTTGGTTAAGTTTATGGTCCTTCGAACCTTTTCAAATGAATAGTTATACTGTTGTGACCTTAAAATGAGTTATTAGAACATTTTTCAAATCTATAAATTCTGCTCTGAGAATAAATCTATTTCAAAAAGAATTTCAAGTTATGTTTATGGTCCTTCGAACCATACAACACTCTCAGCAAAAAGAGAAACAAATATGCAAGGTCTGGACTAGACTTGTGCCTAATAGTTCATTTCAATGACCGCTCATTTTAGTTCATAGTTCAAAAATGAACTATGTAGCTCTTCTAGTTTAATCGCTCTTTTTGACTTTTGAACTACCTATTTATAAAAAAACAAGTAAGAGAGCTATATTCGGCTGTGCCGAATGTTATATACCGTTCACCAAATTATACCAAATTATTAACTCAAATGTTTTGCAGCAAATGTTTCACAGTATGGACCGGGACTTACTGAACTAAGTGAGCAAACGATTTGAACTAGTTCATTTAGTTCAAATAATGGAATCGTTCAATTGAACTAGTTTGTTCATAAACTACCCAAGTCTAGTCTGGACTATAAAGCGGATGAGGCAAAATTTCCCAAACACTTCATTCTATATACTTTTTATGATGGATTATTACGGTTTCATGTCGGCCGCATATTCTGGGCGTTCTTCGGCTAATGCTCGCTTCAAACGAAACAGTTGCTTTCGGTACATGATCCCTGTGATGGTCTGGTCAGATTTCAGCAGCTTATAATATATAGGACCTTTTAGCTCTCACCAAGGATATTTGGTTCTGGTGTCGATTCGGCTGATTGTTCAGGCTTCACGTACGATCTCTTACGCTTCGAGTTATTGTAATGGATCCATACTTCATCCCACTAATTATTCGGTGCAAATATCATTTTCTTTTATAGCGTTGAAGCAGCATTTCGGTCAATGCAAAATCGACTTTAAAGGTCTCTCGGCTTCAATTCGTATGGTACCACCCCATTTCCCTGCTTTTGGATGAATTATGCTGCGCGCAAACGTTTTGAAATTGCTTCTTGAGTAGCTACAAATTTGTTCTTGTTGAGTTTGACAACAATCTTCACTGAGTAATGTCTTCACTGAATAATCACTACTTCTGAACCGCACAAATCATCTCTTGCAAGTTGAAACCGATGGAACACATTTACCATAAGCTTTGGTGAGCAATCGGTATGCTTCAGTTATTAAAGAAAAAACCGCGTTAATACCGAATTTTAACTCTTTTTTTTTACCTTTCTTGCCCCCTGTTAAGGTTCATAGGTAGCAAACCGTTCAAAATTCAAGGCAGCAATCGACTACAAAAATGTACCTAAGATCTCAATAAAGCTACGTTTCCGCATACACCGTAATCGGCACCGAAAACGAAATTCCATACATTTGCACCGAAAAAAAGTTCGTTTCCGTTTGTAATATCAGATATCTTCGGCATCCAAATCTTCAATAATTCTGTCAGACATGCTTTCGAGAATTTTGCTATTTAAAATCAGCAAAATCGGTCCACAAATGGCTGAGATATGAGAAAAAAACCAAGATAACCTCGATTTTTGACCTATATCTGGATTACTAAGGCATTAATATAGACAATATGGATATCTAATGATAGATATTTCAAAGACATTTGCAACGACGTATATAAACCATAGTAAGTTGGACCTACAATGGGTCAAAATCGGGAATAAAAATTTTTAACCCGAATTTTTTTTTCAAAAAAAAAAAATTTAAAAAACAAAAAAAAATTTTAAAATTTAAAAAAAAAAATTTAAATTTAAAAAAAAAAAAATTTAAAATAACAATCGAAAAAATTTTTTTTACAAAAAATTAAAAAAACAACAGGAAAAAAAATAAATTTTGTTTACCTAAAAATATTTAAAATTTTTAAGTATAATTTGGTGAAGGGTATATAAGATTCGGCACAGCCGAATATAGTACTCTTACTTGTTTTATTTCAAATTTAAAGAAAATCAAAATGAATAAAAAAATATATTTTCTTTATTGGAAGAGGAAAAAATAATAGATTTTGTCAAAAATAATGAAATTCTATTTAATTTCCAAATGATATTGTATGCCGCAACGCACCCAACTGAAACGAGACGGTGACGAACACCAACGTTTTTCAGTTTCAGTTTTCATTATCGGCGCCGATTACGGTGTATGCGAAAACCCAGCTTAAACAACTTTCTAGAAAATATGAATTTCAGTTTTGCAGTTTTAGGCAGCTTTAAAAAATTTATTTCGAATTTTTTAAAGTTTTTTTGAGATTTTGAAGATGAAGTTTTTTTGATTTTATATCTTTTTATTTTGTCCTTATGACAAGGGCTACCTACCACTTTGCCTCACCGAACTATTTGCAAGATATGAGCCTGAGAAAAATATCACTTTTTTGCAAAAATTACACCAAATCTTTGGGGGTCCATAAAAAAAAGTGCATGACTTTGGGAAAAAGTTGGAGACACGGGTCTTTTTTTTTGCTCTTTTATCATGCCTCAAAAAATTACACACAGTGCTATATTAAATTTAAGTATTTCATGGTCCTACGAACGTACGTTTGGTCCTTCGCTTTTGTATTCCTCTGTCTTGTAATGATTTACTCATAAACTTATATTGAATACAATGAAAATGAATTTACTCTTTAAATGCTCTGGCCTTTAATCAAATAGCAAGGAGGAGCTAGCTACATACATATTTTACCAACAAATAAAAATATTATTTATTACTAAAATAACAAGTAACAAACTATATAATGTTTGCGTACTTTAAACAAACAAATGATCAAAAGAATGAAATGTTTTTGTTCTAAAACCAACAATTCTTTCACGGAAACTACTATGTATGAACATTTATTTAGGGAAAAAATAAAAGAAAATGTCTGTCCTTACAAGATAACAAATAAATAATTTGGAATTAAAACAAAATCTTGTTGCTGCAAAACATTTAGATTTTTTCTACAAATTACACCAAATTTGTTTAGTTGGTTTTACATAAATCATTTTCAGCTTTTGTTTTCAATTTTGGTGTTTTTTTAAAAACTCACACACACCCACTTTTTGGAGAATTTTGAAATCGAAAATATTCGTTTGTATTTTTTTAAAATGTTTTTTTTTTACGCTTTGAAATGTTTGTTCGACTAACTGACTGACAAGAAATGGTAACAAGGAAACATTTTACAAAATGCTAATATATCGTTTATGTTTAAATTAAGTCGACAGACAATTAAAAATTGTTTTAAGCAAAAAAAAAAGACAGGAAATTTCAAAATAAAAAACAGATAAATAAACAGAAAATATATTTAAATATATTATTTTTGCAGAGATGAACAATGTTACAATAGAAATGTGTCTTATAATGGATTAAGGCATTAGCTGGCTAATGAAAAATATACAAAATATCGAGGCCTTGAGCTAATCTTTTAGTTAGAAAATACATTAATACAAATTACTTGATGTTTGAAATTTTAAACCTTGGAAACAGAGACCCGAGCCGACTAAATAGCGTCGCTGGGGTATTTGCCGGCTAAAAATGGTGGCTGAAAATGACGAACACCGTGCACAGTGTTTTAGAAAATTATTATTTTGGAAATAATTCTTAAAATAAAAGATTTAAAAAATTAAATTCTGGAAATTTTATGGAATTACTAAGGATACTTTCAAGCCGATTTAAGCAGACATATTTTCGGCAGCTATGTTCAGCCGTTCGGCGCAGGTCTCTGCTTGGAAAATGACTATGAAAATTTAGGATTTTGTCTCCTTTGGGGCCCTTATTTCTCTTCACAGTTTTGTTTATTCCCCCATTATTTCATAATTTAATATTGCGCTTACATTTGGTTTAATACAATCCTTTCACTGCTGCATTTACAGCTCAGATTTTATTCAAACTTGTTCATTTCGTCTTGTATTGATTAATGCAATCATAGTTAATTATTAGCCCAAAGATACAAGATTGTGGAAGTAAAACGAATGTCAAGTTTTTGTAAATGGATGACTGAGTGAATGTATGAGTGCGTGAGCATTCATATGCAATTCGATTAAAATGTGACAACTGTAGTCGTTTAGTAAGTTAAATTATTTATTTGATAAAAACGATTTAAATTAAAAAAGAAAAGTTTTTCTTCAGTTGTGATATTTTTAATGGATGGATTTAATGTAAAACAATTTAATGTTATTGCCTGAAAAATTAATGTAAGTACTTCTAAGAGAATCACATTTTTATTACTTCCAAAGAAGTACTTGCATTTTACTATTTTGAAATTCTCTTCTAAACCATTTCAAACTTTTAAATTAACTTCCTCTCTCATAAGCTCTTCATTTGATCATTGTATTTTGTACATTCAACAGTTTCTTATCAAACATTTGATATTTATCTTTAGTAACCCAATTTCATGAAAGAAAGAAACCTTAAAGAAACTAATTTCACTTGATTAAACGGAAATAGATAAAAATCAAAAAAAAAACTGACAGGCACCTGTTATTTAAGCTTTCATATCAAAACAAACTTTAAAATTACTTCAATTTGTCTTTAAGCAAGAAAGAAAACAAACAAAATTATTTATCAAACCTCATCTCAAACAAATTACAATTTTAAAAGAACAAATGCAACAACATTGCTACTAACCAAATTAAATAAATCAAATCATTGTGTTTTTATTTGGAAAATAAGAAGAAAAACAAAACTAAATCATTATTTGAATGTCAATTAAAATGTCAATTTTAAAGTTTTATTTCTATATTTTTCAAATGAAAATCAAAACAAAAACCTCACGTTTTTTATTTTTTCTTATTTCATTCAAACGAAATTGCTAAATATTGTCATTTAAACATGAAATTGAGTTTTTTTTTAAAGAAATAAATTAAAAAAACACTTTGACATATAAAAATCGACAACAACAGCTACAGAAACATGTGTCAAATAAGCCATTTATTTGGTTTAAATACACAAAAAAAAAATGGACGCCACACAGAAATGTTTTGTTTTGAAATTGAATTTACCATATAACTAGGCACTATTTGGAAGAATTTTTAACAAATGATTTTGTATTCGGTTGCACATTAATCACGCTTTTATTTATTTGATTCTTTAAAGTACTTAATGACGAAAATTGTTCATTTTTTATGTTTAATGTGCGAGGGTTGTACATATGTAACTCGTAATTTAAATGATAAGCAAACCATTAGTTTAGATTAGAACTCATTTACAAAAAACGAGGAAATGGCGACCGATTCTAAATATTGTGCAGGTTAAATCCTAACACAAATTTGCCATCCTAATGGATTTTGATGACAGCCCCATCATCAGGAAAGGAGCGGTAGGCTGGTAACCTGTCGTATCTGTATTTATATTATTCCAAGAACCTCTATAAGAAATAAGCCAACTCGAAATTCTTTGACGACCTTATGATTATAAAATGGACTACGGTAGGTAAAATGCTTAAAAGCTATCGATTGGCTTTTATTAGATTCAGTGAAGTTAGATGGTAGGTACCAAAGTGATGTTCGCAACAGACGAGGTGCTGTCATAGGTTCGGATCATTACCTAGTAGTTGGTAATTGGCGTTTTATTGTTGGAAAGGGGAACAGGAGCAGATAAAGGTGATAAAAAAAATCGTCCATCTAGATTTTTTTATTTATTCTACTCGAAGCATTAGTGAGAGAAAAATAATTCAAAGGGAATATACTTTGAAAGATAAACAATTGAAGCGAGCCATAAGAGATGATAAAAGAGAACAGATGGGCAAATTTGTGAGAGAATCTGAAAACGCTGCTGCAGCACACAACATGAAAGACCTTTTTAAAATAACCTAGAAGATTGCCGGTTCACGAATTTGGAGGTCAGTTCTCGTTAAAGACCTTCAAGGGCAACTACTTACCAACATACACGACCAATTGAGAAGATTGAAACAACATTTTATGAGTGTATTAATCTTCCAACGCGAAGGAATCGTAATAACAAATATCCCCACCAGATTACTACCTATCAGTACAGAAGCACCATCAAAACTTGAAATTATTGAAGCTCTCAAGAATGGGAAGACAGCGGGTGTGGATAAAATTGCAACGGAAGCGTTAAAAGTAAACCCTGGGGGGTTACTCTCTATTGCGGTGCGAAAGAAAAATGGTACCTAATTGAACAATTGGTACCCTTTATTGCGTTTTCGCATCACAAAAAAAATTAGTTTAAACTTTAAAGTATTTTTATTAGCAAGTTTTGACATTTCATTTCGCTATTGTTTACTTTGTGGTGCCAGTGTTGCTTACTTTTGAACTTATTTTGCGAAAGCGTTTGCGTAGACGATATAGAGTACGAAATTGTATTCTTGTTGCATGTACTTGTCGTATCGAACTTGTTTTCGCAGACAATAGACTGCGACCAGAGACCTGCGTCGACTAAATTTCACGACGGCTGACTCCAAAAAGTATCAGCGGCGGCTCAAAACCGGCTGTCAGCCGACTAAAGAAATCCAAAAATTTTTTGAAATTACTAAGGAACGATTTAAGCCGCAAAAATTTCGGTGGCAGCGGCTCGGCTCAGCCGGCTTACAGCGACCTGAACAAGCCGGTTTTCGAGGCAACAGATCCTGTGATGATCAATCAACACAGGATAATTATTGAACAATCAATTGAGATGAGTTCTCCACTATATTTACTGTTTATAGATTACGAGAAAGCACTTCATTTCAAAGTGTATATGGGCCAAACTGCGAAATTTAGGTAGTAAAATGGAGGTGATTTCATCAGCTCGAAGGACAATAGAAAACTTTTTTCTTTTACATGAAGAAAAATTAATTTTAACAATTACATATTTTCATACGATTTAACTTATGACCATACAAAAGTTTTACTTTGTTTCAATAAGAGAATAATATCTGTAATCTTTTTTTGTATAATTTTTTATTTTTGATTATTTTGTGAGGAAGAAATCTACATAGATTCCCATTAGACAGCCATTTTCACTAATATCTGATCGCTTGGCTGACTCCAATTTATATATTTTTGGGTTATTTTCACACATATTGCTTTGTAATACAATGATGAGTACATTGGTTACTTTGTATATCCCAGGTAATCTAGAGTGAAGACAATTATCACTTTATTGTGACTGTACTACACTTAAATAAGTAGTTATTATGTACGCAGACAGCGATTCACAAAAGCTTGCATGGTTTCACATGCGTAGAGGAGAACAGGCATTACGTTAACATAAAATACTTTTATTTTTCTGTTCCTAAATATAAGAGAAAACACCTAATGCGGTTTTAGCCTTTTTTTGTTTATAATCTCCGCGTTACTGGATATAATACTCCCGAAATATGTAAAAGAGGTTACGGATTCGAGTCTTCCGTTGAACAAGATTTACGGCTATAATATGGCACAGTTTCAACCCTCGTACTAAAGAAAAAATTCCTTTAAAACTTCAATGCCAGCATATATCTTTAAGAATAATTTGATTTAAATACCAGCATTTACATACGTATTGAAACAATGCACGAAATTAAGAACACAATTGCATGTCAGTAGATAAAAGTTCTAAAAACATGCAAAATATGTTATAATAGAGGTGTGTTAATGAAAATATTTGGTATTAGGATAAAAATTAATAAATCTCACATTTTCATTCTTAATAGGCAAAGAGTTAGGCCATTTAGTGGAGTTTTCTAGGTATACTTCGTTGAAAACAATGTTGGTTATACAAAAATACGATTTTTATGAAGATGCTTTAGTTTGGAAAATAATTTCTTATTACGAGTAGCAAAGTTTGGATTTCAAAATCTTCTAAATAATAAAGTTAGTTGAAACAATTTTTTGAAAATGTAGAGAAAACTGAACAAAGGTAATTTTAATATAACATAAAACCAATTGTCTAAAATTTTAGTATTCAGTGATATTCTTTGAATTATAAGAAATAAATTATAATAAAATGAACTTAAGCCTAATTAAAAATTTACCTTCAAATTATATATATAAAAAGTTCGAATAATTACCAAAAAATCCTATCAATAAAACCTTTATATTATATGTACGATTAGTTATTAAAACCTTAACGACTTCAATGATTGTTTAAAATATGAAACAAAACAAAAAGACGATAACCTTGGACCTTAACTTATGTATTGCACTGTACTGTACTGCTTAACAATATTGTGACAATTCTGAAAACATATCTTTTTACCTCTCAAGCGCACCACAATAAAAACAACAAACAAACTGTCATTATAATTAATAAAAATAAAAATAAAAAAATATAAAAATAGAATAGAAAAAAACTTCAATTTACTTATCAATATGGCTGCTATTTATTGTTATTGTTGCCGTTTGCCATTTATAGCAAAAAGTTGTCGTTGTTGTTTTGTCAATATTTGAAGATAAATTTCAAAATTAATTGCATATTGTTATTTATTTAAGTTTTATTTTATTTTATATATTTTTTTTTTATTCTACTATTTAGTGTGTATGAAAAAGTAGTAATGTTCTATTGAAGAACAGAAATAAAACAAATCAAGAATATGTATGTTTATGTTTATATTTTAGTTTTTATTTTTTTATTTTTTGTAAATTTGTGTTTCTGGAACAAACATGTACAATGTACAACGTTCAAATTGATTTGAGGTAAACCGCAGAATATGTAGTAGTAGTTAGTGGCAGTTGCAGTAGCAAAAATCAACATCTATAGCAACAGCTACAAGCTACAGGCAGCAAGCAAGCAGTAAACAGTAAATTGGCGACATTTTTAAATTACAAAATTTCAAACTCTTGAAAAGTAGGTGGTCGTTGGATTAAAGCGAACAAACGATCGATATTATTACAATTTATTTATTTGTGTTTAAGTTCTTGAACAAGCCAAACAAATCAACAACTAAAATAACCAATATTTTTCAAATACAATGCTACACACACACACTTAATACTGGCGGACTACAAAAATATAAATAAATTATTCTCACAGAAAACAATCAAGTGCATTGACTTTATGGCATATTGAAAATAAAAAAAAAACAAAGAACAAACTCACATCATTTTTAAATTGATGTGATTTCCAAGTTGTCTATATCAACATTAAACAAATTGAAAAGAGCGCCAAACGAATATAAAAATTAATAAAATTAAATTCAATTTGTCTATAAATTTAGACGAGAAGAGTAGTTATGACCAAAATTTATACAGTTTCTAATTATTACCATACATACGGCAGCTGCAGTCACAAATATATGGTTGTCGACATCATGTATATGTTTGTGGCAAGCATTTCCACCATATAATAACCATAACTTGATTACTGCAAACATATGATTGTAGCAGTCAAGTATGTGGTAATATAATATGATTTCGGCAAACATTTAATGATTGCAGTGGTCATAATATTGTTGAATAGCTTGGTATCATGTTAAAAAAGAGTGCTAAGCTGTTCTCTCAACTTTCGCGAAGACAGTAATTATTCGTAAAATATTCTTCACTAAATGAGAATTATAAAGATTATTCGTATTAACTTGTTCAACTCAGATGAGAATTTGGGTTATGAAATGCTAGTTTTAATCAGTTTTTTACTTCATGTTAAAATCAGTTTCTGTCGGTATTTTCTCATTTAATAACAATATTTTTAACTAAAATCAATAAACAATTTCACTTATTAAAATGTAATTTATTTTCGATTATTACAATTATTATAAATCCAAAGACTATTTCCGTTGTTAAGCAAATGCTGCTGCCATCTATCTATCATTACCATATGTTAATGTATAATTAACTTAATTTGAAATGCATTTTATAAACTAAGAAAGGAAATGATTCACTCACACTTGATTCACAAACAATAAAAGTTAAACAAAAGAATAATTTCTTCTAACAAGATTTAATTAAAAACAATTTAGGTTACATAAAGACAATCAAACAAACTGGAAATAAATACAAAAGTTTTAATTAATTCCATTTAAATTCACAGCAAACATTTTACTTTAACAACATTACATTAAAAAAAGTATATCTTGTATATAAAATTAAATATAACAACATCGGCTATAACGAATTTCAAAGGCCCAACAGTAAAACAATAAACTTCATTAAAGAACTATAAAAACAAATTAGTAAATCAAAGAATAAAGTTTATTTTATAAATATTTCGTTACATTAGACAAATATGCAAATTTTATAGTTTTTAGAAAAAAGTAGTATTTCTACTACTATTTTTATAATTGAAAAATAGTAATATTTTTCAAATCACCGAATAACAAAATCAATGTTATTTAGTAGTTTTTGCTAAAAAGTAGTATGTAATTTACTACTTTTTGTAAATAATTTCGTTAAAAGTAGTTAAATTTTACATTTTATTTCTTAACAATTATTTTCTAAAGAAAAACTAACAAATTTATTACTTTTTAGAAAAAAGTAGTATTTTTACTACTTTTTTTTAAATTTAAAATAGCAATATTTTTAAAATCTTCTAATTAAGGTTTGTATAATTTAATAAAAATTAAATGTTATTTTGTAGTTTTTGTTAAAAAGTAGTAGGTAATTTACTACTTTTTGTAAATTTTTCATTAAAAATTATTTTTTTTAAAGTTTATTTTATGAGTATTTCGATACATTAGACGAATATAAAAATTTCATACTTTTTAGAAAAAGTATTATTTTTACTACTATTTTTAAAATTGAAATTTGGAAATATCGGTTAATTCTAGATTTTTCATAAACAATAATATGTTCTTAATGTTTATTTATTTTATTGTTAGTCGATACATTAGAAAAATAAACCAATTTCATACTTTTTAGAAAAAAAGTAGTATTTCTACTACTATTTTTAAAATTGAAAACAGCAATATTTTTAAAATCTTCGAATTAAGCTTTGCATAATTTAATAGAAATTATATGTTATTTTGTAGATTTTGTTAAAAAAGTAGTAGGTAATTTACTACTTTTTTTAAAATTTTCATAAAAAAAATTTTTTTCTCAAAGTTTATTTTATGAATATTTCAATACATTCCAAAATTGTACAAATTTCATACTTTTTAAAAAAGTAGTATTTCTACTACTATTTTTAAAATTGAAATATATCAATATTGCTTAAATCTACTAATTATGTTTTATATAATTCAATAACAATTAAATGTTATTTAGTAGTTTTTGTTAAAAAGTAGTAGGTAATTTACTACTTTTGTTAAATTTTTCTCGAAAAAATATTTTTTCTTAAAGTATATTTTATGAGTATTTCAATACATTACAAAAATATAAAAATTTCATACTTTTTCGAAAAAAGTAGTATTTCTACTACTATTTTTAAAATTGATATATAACAATATTGGTTGAATCTACTAATTATACTTTATATTTTTTAGTAACAATTAAATTTTATTTAGTTGTTTTTGTTAAAAAGTAGTAGGTAATTTACTACTTTTTGTAATTTTTTATGAAAAATTTATTGCTTTTAAATTATTATTTCTGAACAATTACTTTCCATGTAAAATTTAAAAAATTTAGTACTATGTAGGAAAAAGTAGTATTTGTACTACTATTTTTATAATTGAAAAAATTTAATATATTTCAAATCTCCTATTTATGCTAATTATAATCTAAAACCAATTAAACATACTTTAGTATTTTTTGTTAAAAAGTAGTAGGTATTTTTGATGAAATAAAAAAGTTGTGATTTTTGACTCTACATATTTGAATTTGTTACAAACGTAACGACAAAAATAATAAATCCCTTTATTTGGTGCTGGTATAATAAAACGATATTAATCCGTTATGGTTAAATAAATTAAACTTTAATAAATGTTTTATGGCAGGTTAAGTAAACACACAAAAATCTCCATTACAAGCATGTTATAATTTCTCCAACTCATTGTTCTGAGTGGTTGATTGTGTCCTACGACCAAATTATTAACCTGCTGCTGAAGAACTCACATAACTTTCATGACTTAAAGAATTTGTGTAATTTTTGTTGTTGTATGTTTTAAGAAAAATGTCTTGACTTTTGTAAAAGAGAATTGTTAACACTGACCACCAACAACAACAATAATATCTACAACAGCAACATCGTTGTAAGACATCAACGACAACAACCAATGCAACATTCTTGCCCGGTTGTATGCTGCTGCACGGCAACATGTGTGTGCTAAATAAATTTTTGTACGTTTAAGCGATTTTTTTTCCTGAAACGAAAAAAAAAATTACAAATATTCATGTTTCTTTGGCTAAAAATAAAAGTTGGGAGAGTACAAAAAAAATGCAAGTGTCTTTTTTTCCTTGTTGCTGTTGCAGTTTTCAGAAAAATATGCAATTTTTGTTTTTTTGTTTGTTTTTCGCTCTACATGATATGACAGGTATAACCCACAGGTGGCCCCCCCAATGGTAGGCTTAAAGAGAACATGAAACCAGGATTATAATAACTTGATTGGACTTTCTCTCTCTTACTCTCTCTTACAATATGAAACCAGCTAGCTTATGACTGTGAATTTTGTTTCTTATTTGATTGTTGGTATAAACCTCGTTGACATTCGTAAAATGTTCGGCCCCTGGTGACTAGGAGTGCCGACCACTGGTTTACTTGGTATTTATTATGAGAATTTTTAAAGAAATTTCCTTGGATTGAGGAATTACATTTTTGTCGTGACCGGTTTACCTAGAAATTGTGGTGTTTTTGGAAAATAATTTGGGGTCAAGAGAAAAGTGACCCGTGACTCAGTTTTTATTAGTTTCATCATCAAATTTGCTTCCTTGATTGTCTTTAGGATTTGCTGTTTTGGCCCCCTTTTTAAACATGTTTGCCCTGGTAGATAAATCCACTATTCAAAAGTGCCTTATTTTTCTCCCAGTTTTTCGTAATTTTTTGTTGTTATAGCTGCATAAATGTTTTTATTTTTATTTTTGTTTTTTACATTTAAGCTTAAATGTAGACAAGACCACATTCCTTATTTTATTCACTTGAAATGAAACATTTTTTATTAATGGTTGTGATTTTATTTTGTTTCTACACGGTTCAGTCAGCCTGCCAGCCAGCCAGCACAGCCGCTTGCCAACTCAGATCTTTGGCTGTTCTCGTTTTCAGGTTTATATCTTAAAGTACCACAAGGTACATAAATACTTATTACATTGGAATATTGGAACACACCACACTTGCAGTTGCGATCAAGTATGGATCCATTACACCAATAACAACAGCAACAACAATATTAAGAGATCATGGTGGTACTTATTTACTGCAACAATAAATAACGCAATATTGTTAAAGGGGTGACCAGGTTATCTGGCTCACAGATTGATTAAACTTAATTTTGTTTGCAACTTGAAATCATCTACTTTTCTTTTATTGTATTGTAAATTAAGGGTTTTCTCTTTTTTATTGCTACTCTTTCCTTTTTCTTTGTTTTACCAAAACAAAAAAAAAACTATAATTTGAAAAAGATGCTTTATCTGCCACATTAATTTTGATTTCATTATTTTTAATATGAAACATGTGTTCTTTCACTTTTTCCTTAAGGTTTTTCATTCAAAATATTTAATGAAAACCATGTGTACTTTTTCTATATTTCTATTTATTTACAAAAAGTAAGCCAATTATTGTTTGTAACTCGTAAAATTTGTAATAAACTTAAGAATTTATTTCAACACTTTGAATTTACCCCAAAAAAACTGAATTACTTAGTAGGTACTTTTTTATATTCTTAAACTAATTTCGTTGGCCTGCAGTGAAAATGAAAATTTTCCATATTTTATCTGTTGGCGTAAGTAATGAAAGCAGAAAGCATAGAAATTAGGTAAATATTTGATTTTGTTTAGAAAATTAGTAAGTATCAGTAAGGTAAAGGAATGTATTCTTTTTCATATTCATTAATCAATTGTGTTAGTAAGATACAGGCATGATAAAATTAAGTAAAACAAACACTGTTGTATTTATAAATAGTGGAGTCCGTCTGTATGTTGAAATCCACTTTCCGTAGCGCCCAAATAACTTACATACATGATTCATACTGCAATATATCCATTATAGACCCGGTTCCGTTGCTATTTAAAATCGAGAAAATCGGCCCACAAATGGCTGAGATATAAGGATAAAATCACGACAATCTCGAAGCAATCAGATTGTTTACCAAAGCTTATGGTGAATATCGCACAGGCCAGACAAAAAAGTTTGAAGACCAAGAATTGGAGGCATTACTCAATGAAGATTGTTGTCAAACTCAACAAAATCATTGGGAGCTTTCAGACAGCAATTTCAAAATGTTTGCGAGCAGCAGGATTCATCCAATAGCAGAGAAATTGGGTACCATACGAATTGAAGCCGAGAGACCTTGAAAGACGATTTTTTAAGTCATTGGGAGCTTGCAGGCAGCAATTTCAAAATGTTTGCGAGCAGCAGGATTCATCCAATAGTAGATAAATTGGGTACCATACGAATTGAAGCCGAGATACATTGAAAGACGATTTTGTAAGTCCGAAATAATGCTTGAACGCTATAAAAGAAAATCATTTTTGAACCGAATCATTACTTGCGATGGAAAGTGTAACCATTACGATAACACAAAGATTAAGTGATCGTATGTGAAGGCCGGTCAACCAGCAGAATCGATACCAATGCCAAATATCCATGGCGCTAAGGTAATGCTCTGTATTTGGTGGAACCAAAAGGGTCCTATCTATTATGAGGGAACCAGCAATTAACGCAACTGATTCGTTTGAAGAGATGTACTCTCTCTCTTTGCGGACACTTCTCAAAGCTGACACGTCCCATAAAAACCTTTGGGATTATTTACTACTCTCATAAGCGGACAAATGTGTGAGTCACTTAGGTGTCCGCTGTATTCCATCATGACAACACTCGGTCACATGTTGCAATACCTGTTAAAAAGTAGTTAGAATAAAGTCCTTGGGAAGTTTTGCCTCAACCGCTTTATAGCCCGTCCGAATACTATCAGCCCAATAATGAATAAAAAATTCCACGTTAGTTTGTTCCCCGGGAGTTTTTTTCCCATTGAATTTGAATAGGAAAATGGGAAAAGGGAAAAAACTACCGGGGAATTTTTATTCATAATTGGGTTGTATATGTTTCGGAAAATGCAGAACGCTCTCTCTAGGATACGCTTAACTTCAGAACACAGTTCCGAAATTGGCTTGATTCGTTTTTGGCCTCAAACGATGAGCAGTTCATTTGGCTCGACATCCATATGTTGCCAGAAAGATGGGAAAAGATGGTAGCTAACAATGGCCAATACTCTAAATAAATTTGTATTGTACAAATGTTTCAGAATAAAAGCCAAAAATTTTAAAAAGGGTCTTTTCCGTTTTATGTGACAATATTCACTTTAGTCTGTGGTACGACTATTTATTGGCTTTATAAACAAGCACAACACGATCTTCAACAAAACTCTCTATAAAGCAGGTTCGTGACGCTTTATAAATGAAAAGACAACAATACATTCGGCTTTAAATTTAAAATCGAAAACATTATCATTTGAAATATCTATCTTTCTTGTTGACCCTGGTTTAAAGAAGTGAAGAGAGCGTATTCAGCAGTTGGAATTATCTGCCCAGCATAAGATGTTCTCGAATGAAGCAAACTCTCATATCTTGGTTCAAATAAGTTTTTATTTGTTATTGAAAACAGCGAATTGATTGGTCATTTGCCTTACACTGACTAGGCTCTCAATGAATTATATTTATATCCGCTTGTTTTTTAACATTTTAAATCCACTTTTCACTAGTACAAACTGAGAAACAAACTTTCCTACCATTATCTAAAAAAAATGAAAAATATTTCATATCATATCAAAATTATCAAGCCGATTGATTGTCGCAGAGTTAGGATCGATTGACTCAGAGATAAGCATTTAGAATTTTGTTTTTAGAGACCACAAATTTGAACAAATGGCGGCCTAGCCCTTTTTGTTAGATTGATTTCATAACTCTTCCTCTATTGTAAGATCATATTTTTAAACCCATTATTTTAAAACTCTGTTTTCTAGGCACTTAATACAATTTGTTTATTTATTTTGATTCTTTTTTTTCTCTCTCAACACAACAAACAAAAAGTACCTACCAGTCTTTGCAGTATGTTTTTCAATTTATTTACTGTTTATACCAAATTTTAGTGTAAATAGCTCGTCAATAATAAAATTTCGCAAGTGGTTGGTTGGTTGGTTCAGCATAGTCTGTCTTAATTTAATCTTTAAATAAACAATTTCCGAGAGATAATAAATTTTGTATACAATCATCATTGATAAATAATTCTTAATTAAACGGCAAACAGATGGTAGATTTTTATAGACTGTTGCCTAAAGTTTATTTTGTAAAGTTTAATGTATTGTAAATATTGTAAATATTTTTTATATTTTTTTTGACATGACTAACATTTATTTTCTTTTGTTTCTTTTTAGGTAAGATGCTTGAAATAATGTGTGTGAATACTAGGGAATTTATCAATTCTTAAGTTAAGGGAGAGATAATATTTTAACAGAGGACAATATTAAGCAAAAATTCCAATAACTGATTTCCGGTAGAAATAGTTATAAAATAAGTAAGTAAATAATGAAATCACTAAAACTGTTTAGTTAATTAATAGGCTGCACAAAACATCTGTTGTAGACAAACTGCTGAAATGTAATGTTAAAGTAATAGTCCCCAGCACCGAAGTATCAGTCACATAACTAGTTCTAGTTCCTTCTAGGATTCTATAGTTGAAACAAAAAGTCGACTTTTTAGATAATTTTTTGTTTTTGCTTAAAAATGAGGAATTTTTTAAAATTTCTATCTTTTATGTTGAAACATTTGTACAATATAAATTTATTCAAAGTTTGGCCATTGATAGCTTTGACCTTTTACAATCTTTCTGGCAGCACATAGATTCCGAGCCAAAAGAACTGCTCTTCTTTTGAGGCCAATAATAAATCAAGCCAATTTCGGATAATCTGTTCTGAAGTGAAGCGTATCCCAAAGAGAGCGTTCTGCATCGATCGAATTAAATAGTAGTCGGACAGCGCAATGTCTGGACTATAAGGCGGATGAGGCGAAACTTCCCAACCACTTCTTTCTAAATAGTTTTTAACAGGAATATTACAGTTTCATGTCTGGTTGCATATTCTGGGCGTTTCTTCGCCCAGCAGCTCAAAATAAACTTCCGATGTTTTTTGGCTGTAATTAAAAAAAAAATGAACAACTTTGATTCTTCTTGTGGATTATTTTTATTTGGTCATTTAATTTTTTTTTACATCAAGTCGTGAATATGATGTCATGTAAATGGCCGCCTCCACAGTTGATTGTCATTTGAGCCCTTTTTATGGCATTTTCCATCACTTTGGCCAAAACTTCCGGCGATAGGTCCTCACATTCTTGACGGATATTGTCTTTAAGAGCTGCAAGAGTCTGAGGCTTGTTGACATAAACCCACAACTTCAAAAAGCCCCACAAAAAGCAGTCTGGAGCGGTTAAATCAGGCGATCTTGCTGGCCAGTGCAAATCGCCAAAACGGGAGATTAGGCTCCCGGGAAATGCATCCTTCAGCATATCGGCTGTGGCACGTGCAGTGTGTGCCGTTGCACCGTCCTGTTGGAACCACATGTTTTCCAATCCCAATTCATCAAGTTGCTGCAAAAAGAACTCGTTGATCATTGCTCTGTAGCGCTCACCATTCACAGTAACCTTTTGGCCCGCGACGTCTTCGAAGAAAAAAGGTCCGATGACTCCTCCAGCGAAAACAGCACGCCATACAGTGACTTTGAGCTGGTGTAATGGCTCTTCGTGGGTTACACGCGGATTTTCAGTGCCCCAGAAGCGTAAATTTTGCTTATTTACGTACCCGCTAAGATAGAAATGGGCCTCATCACTCATGATTATTAACCGACCGATTATTGGTCAAATAAATAGTCAGCAATATTCCGCGTTCTGGAGCAGTGTAACGTAACATTGTTTATTAACGTGTATTTCGCATGTGTTTACTACACAAATGTCAAAAACAGAACTGACATTAGGGGCCAATCGCAAAATTTATAGCATTTTCTGATAGGAGGATTACTTTTGCGCCACCTTGTAGATAGGACCCTTTTGCTCCCAGCAAATACAGATCTTTACCTTAGCGCCATGGATATTTGGCTTTGGTATCGATTCGGCTGGTTGGCCTGGCTTCACGATCTCTTATACTTCGGGTTATCATATGGCTCCATTTTTCATCGCAAGAAATGATTCGGTGCATAAATTATTTACTTTTATAGCCTTCAAGGTGCATTTCGAACATGCAAAATCGTCTTTCAAGGACTCTCAGCTTCAATTCGTATGGTACCCAATTTCCTTGCTTTTGGATGAATCCTGCTGATTGCAAACGTTTTCAATTGCTTGTTGAGTTTTACAACAATCTTCATGGAGAAATGCCTCCAATTCTTGGTCATCAAAATTTGTTGGCTGGTCTGGGCCATCTTTATCTTCCTTGTCAAAATAACCACTTCTGAGCCGCACAATCCATCTCTCGCACGTTGAAAGTGATGAAAAACATTCACCATAAGCTTTGGTGAGCAATCGGTGTGTTCCAGCGGCACATTTTTTTAAATTAAAGAAGTAAAGCAAAACATTCCCTATATGACGATTCGTTGGTGCAAGTTCCACATTTTCGAAGCAAAAAAAATTTTGTTTAATTTTTCTCATACTCTCTCCTTCTGTTCTATGTATTTATTTAATGCCTATTACCTTCCCTTCCGGGTAAAGAGTCTAACATTGTCTTTAGAACACAATTAAGTATCAGACTGGAGTTTTATTGTTTCAATTAAAATATTTAATTGAAAACAAACTTCATATTAACACATTTGTATGCAAAAAAGAAAACTACATTTTGAGTATGTGTTTGTTTTTTTTTTGTGCAACATAAATATCTTAAATTATTTTAAATTTATTTTTAAAATCTTGCTTCTCACTTCTTTGGCTTGCATTTCACACTGTCACTGCAATTTCTCGCCTTAATTTCAATACCAAAAGCGTAAATCATAAAATACTCATATCACACTCTAAAACTCTTAAAGATTTGTGCCACTTTAAGATCATTATTCAAAACCAAAAATAGTACAACTGCTAGCTACTACGATCGCTTCATATTTCATAAATGGAAAACAGTTTTTACTCGGTATTTCTTTGGCCACTTTTAATTACTTCATAAACGAACAAATATGTGAATCTTAATTACGAAAAACTACGTTTCCTCGCTTTAAATAACGCAAACGATTTCCATAACTACGTTTGTACTCGTATTTCACAAATCCACGACCAAATGGTGTAATTAAATGGAAATTCCTTCACTCCACAGCACTCCAATGCAAACAAAACAAAATAACACAGCAAAGTGCGAAAGTTTTAAGAAAAAAAATATTGAAAAAGACAAACAAAAAAATAATCACTTAAGAAAAATGCCACTAATCGGGTTTGTTTAAAAACTTTTTTTTGCTGCAATTGAAATTGGCAAAGATGAATAGTGTCTTAATCTGGAGATTATGGCGTGGAGTAGTGGTGTGGTGTGGTTTAGTTTGTTTCGGTATCCAAGCCTCAAATGTAAGGAGTGAGATCGAAAAATTCTTAACACACGTTTTTCATTACATTTTTTAACCCAAGTATTATTTGAATTTTTTTTTGATCAAGTTACCTTTGAAAAACATGTCAGTTATTATGTGTAATGTCAATTATATTAATTTTTTTGTTAATCTGATTAAAATGAGTGACCAGAAAAAAGTGCGTACTGAAATTATTAAATATTTTCAACAAAACCCAACTTGGTCTTACAAAAAGTTGGCCAAGCATACAAAGGTCTGCCGTCAAACTGTTTCCAATGTTATTAAACAGTACCGGGAGAACTTGTCAGTTGATAGAAAACCTGGTTCAGGTAGAAGGAATGGTCCACATGATGTTTCTAAAGCCAAAAAAATAGAACGCATTTTCAAAAGAGCTCCCAACACATCCGGTAGGAAAGCAGCCCGGTTAGCTCAGTGCTCGGACTATTTGGTACGAAAAGTTAAAGCTAATGCAGGTTTAAAAACATACAAGGCTCAAAAAGTTCCTGACAGGAACGCTACTAAAAATTTAGAGGCCAAAAACAGAGCACGGAAATTGAAGTCAAGTTTTATAAAAAAATATTCTTGCTGCATAATGGATGACGAAACGTATGTTCTGGCAGATTTTTCGCAACTTCCAGGTCAAAAATTTTATGTTGCTGATGCTCGAGGGAATGTTGAAGAAAAGTTTAGGACCCAAAAGCAGACAAAATTTCCCAGAAAGTTCTTGGTATGGCAAGCAATATGCAGTTGCGGCAAAAGAAGCCACTCATTTGTTACAACGGGCTCTATAAATACCGAAATTTTCATCAAGGAATGTTTACAAAAAAGGCTGCTTCCATTCATAAGACTTCATAATGTGTCCACTTATTTTTGGCCTGACTTGGCATCCTGTCACTATGGCAAACAAGCCCTTGAGTGGTACAAGAACAATAATGTGGTATTTGTACCAAGAGAGGCAAATCCTCCAAACTGCCCGGAGCTAAGGCCAGTGGAGAGATATTGGGCTCTTGTTAAAAGAGAATTGAAGAGTACAAAAAAGGTGTCCAAAAGTGTGGTAGATTTTAAACGGAGATGGACTACATGTTCGAGCAAAGTGACAGAAAGCACTATAAAAACGTTAATGGAAGGGTTTCCGAAAAAGGTTCAAAATTTCATCACTAGTGATTAAAACTATAAAAATAATTTTTTTTGTAAATTGTAATAATAATTTCAATCAAATAAAAAAAAAATTAAAGCTGTAAGTTTAGTGGTTTCTTTTTTATAAACATATATGTATGTTAAGAATTTTTCGATCTCACTCCTTATATGTCTCTTTCCTTCTCTTAATAAATAAACATTTGCTTTGATTTTCAACTTTAAATAATACTTTTTTTGTTTATTATTTTTAATTTTGTTTTTATATGAATGAGTTTACTGACCTAATTTCCTAAAATCCATACAACAAAAAAACAACTAAAAACCAAATATTTTCACATAACAAAAAAATCAGCTTTAACATGGAAACACTTGTAGTTTAAAGCAGGCTTTTAAGAGCCTTTAGGGGACAGACGACACCAAAATTGATGGAAAAATTGAAAGAGTAACAAAAAAACTACCTCGCCTCAACTCTCTCTCTCCCCCCAAAAAAATGCATAAAAAACAAATTTTTAATGGGAGTAATGCGGCAGTTAAAAAATAAACGCACCTGCACGCATGATATTTGCTTGCATGTGATACATAAATTACACCATTTGGTTACACAGGCCACACCTCCCTAAAGCGTGTCTGTCCGACTGCCTGCCTGCCTGGCCATCGAGCTGATTTTGCTGCATATTGTTTATTTTTGTTTTTAGTAGATGTTGTATAAATTTATGAGGTTTTTGTCATATAAAAACATAATTTTTGTGTGTTGTTTGCTGATTTTGAAAACCCCAATGAGAAACTCATGTTTAAGATCATGGATATTAACTTGCATCTAAACATTGCCGTTGGGTGTATTTGGTAACAAGTTTTATTTTGTTACGTTTCTATTTTTTTCCCCTTTAATCCATTTAATACTGTTTGAAGAATTCTAGCATTCATTTTCTAATACCATTCATATTTATTGCACTTTTACCAAATCGATTTTTTTTTAATTACTAAATCAACTTCCATAGAAATGAATAGTTTATGGAATTTAAATGAAACCAATAGCTATTAATTTTATGCTTAGTTGTTATGTTATCTGTATTAGATTCCGTTTAGAAGATTGTAGATTTAGCATTGTATGTTACTGGACACTTGATTAGGCAGATGGACTGTGCATATTCTGGCTTGCACGTTAGCTTCTGGGTACGCCAGAATTCCAACCAGAAAACCAAGGTTCCTGGATGTAAAACACAGCAAACATTCTTCCGTTTTCATATTCAAGTTCCGGAAATTTCCTCAGGTCCGATTCTAGGCTATTGCGAATAAACTTGCAATAAGTGTTTTCAATTAGGAACGTCATTCGTATTGTAATTTTATATGCTAAACCCATTTCAAACACAAGAAAGTTCAACTCAGAAAGTGAAGTTTCCTGGATGTAAAACAAAGCAAACATCCTACCGTTTTGATCTTCAAACAAACACAAGAAAGTTCAACTCAGAAAGCGAAGTTTCCTTGATGAAAACAGATCAAAACATTCTTCTGTTTTCATAATCAAACACTACAAAAGGTTTTCAGGTCCGAATCTAGAATATGAAGACTAAACCAATTGCAATCATCAAAACGGGGTCCCTTCGACTCTACTTGATTGTTGGCACGTAGTGAACTACCACGTAAAGCAAACCAATAACATTCTTCCGTTTTGATCTTCAAACACCACCAAAGCTTTTCAGGTCCGAACTTCATTTGTATTCGTAGTTTCACGCATTACAAACACAAGAAAGTTCAACTCAGAAAGCGAAGATTCCTTGATGAAAACAGATCAAAACATTCTTCTGTTTTCATACTCAAACACTACAAAAGGCAATCATCAAAACGGGGTCCCTTCGACTCTACTTGATTGTTGGCACGCAGTGAACTACCACGTAAACCAAACCAATAACATTCTTCCGTTTTGATCTTCAAACACCACCAAAGCTTTTCAGGTCCGAACATCATTTGTATTCGCAGTTTCACGCATTACAAACACAAGAAAGTTCAACTCAGAAAGCGAAGTTTCCTGGATGAAAACAGATCAAATCATTCTTCTGTTTTCATACACAAACACTACAAAAGGTTTTCAGGTCCGAATCTAGACTATGAAGACTAAACCAATTGCAATCATCAAAACGGGGTGCCTTCGACTCTAGTGAACTACCACGTAAACCAAACCAATTGCTTCAAGTTCTTTCAATTTGGAACGTCGTTCGTATCCGCAGTTTTTCAAGTGCCAATGAGAAGCATAATATTCCTGTCCCAAAGTTGAAACCCTTTATGCTCAACACATTCCAAGAAAAAAATTCCGATGATAAAATATTGAAATGGGCAAAAAAAGCTATATTCGGCCACTTTAAGCTCTAAATACCATTTACCAATAGCAGATACTGACAGGTTAAACCGACGGAACGATAATCCCTTATAAGGAGATCCATCTAAATAGCTTGAAAAGCTAATTGAGGATGAAATAGCATCTTTGAAATGATAGATACTGGTGGGCACATTCCGCAAGAATATATTTAGACGGAGGTGTTGTTGTAATAGAGCGTAGATCCAATTGTCGTAGGAGTGGTTTAAGAGATGTTGGGAGAGGTGTTTTGATGAAATAAAAAAATCAACTGAATAATTTTGAAAGATAATTCTAGCCCATCTTCACAATTTACCCGCCATATCTGCATATAATTCGTATAGAGAAACGATGAGCGATGTTACCAAATCTTGGAATTGCAGACTTGTGCGAAGTAATAAAAGCTGCTGTGATGGAGGGTTACGTCTGTGCGTAAAATAATCCGAGATCTAGATCCATAGCCCAAAAACAACGACTCAGCTACCGGATACAACGTAGATACTAAAGACTCTTATAAACCCCTTCATCACATTAATTTGTAGAAGAAGATTGAGGATTCAGATCCTGAAGGATCTTCGAGAACGGGGATTGCTGCCTTTAATTATGACTCCTAGGAGCTACTGTCGGGAACACAGCGGTAGCTTAGCTGATTACGGTACATTGGCCTTGGAAGATGAATGCCAGAGTCTATTTTATAATGACTACTGCAATAATTTTGAGAATAAGGTGGAGGAGACAGAGCCATAGCCCGAAAACAACGACTCAGCCACCGGATCCAACGGAGATACTAAAAACTCTTATAAACTCCTTCATCACATTCATTATTAGAAGAAGATTGAGGATTAAGATCCTGAAGGATCTTCGAGAGCTACTGTCGGGGACACAGCTGTAGCTTAGCTGATTACGGTACATTGGCCTTGGAAGATGAATGTCAGAGTTTATTTTATAATGACTACTGAAGGAGTTTTGAGAATAAGGTGGAGGAGACAGAGCTACTTACCCACCCACTCTGCGATAGTCTTTGTCAGATAAGATCCTGTTTAGGGTACCTCTTCTGCAATATCTACAGGATCTATTAGTGAAAAATTTCCAAAGCTAACTGAGGAAGAATTAGCATTTTCAGAATCCATTCAGTCTTAGATGCTGGTGGCTAAGATCTGATATGGACAAAGGTTTAAACGATGGCCTCATGCAAATGGTACTTGGTAAAAAAAACTCTAGATTGAAAGATCCTGAGAAACTTGTCTGGACCATTCTCAACACATCTAATCGGAATCTCACCTAGCGTTGCTGCCGAATTTTGTAATAGTAGTCTTGGAAGAAGCTGGTAGCGTAATCTGCTAGTAGTTGTTCTTGTGACTCTAATAACCCGAAAAATTCAACCAGCTATTACGGATAAGCCATCGAATTTTGCGGAGATATTGAAAACAATTTCATATTGTAAATTTCCCACTCGTAATAAGAATCTGGTTAAGATTTATGCTTATAAAGAATTTTCGCACTGTCATCTTGAAACATTCCCAAGAAGGGGGACCTAACGGAATGCAAAAATTGGAGAGTTATAATAATTCTCAGTGCAGTGAACAAGATCATCATAGCGCACATTATAAATGACAGAATATCTCAAGCTATTTTGCCGGAACTTCGACATGAACAAGCTGGATTCCATCCACAGAAGTCTTGTACTGATCACATCAATACATTGCGGATGATTGCGGAACAGTCCAACGAGTGGAAGTCTCCTTTGTTTATGGTCTTTATCGACTTCGAAAAAGCTTTCGATACCTTACAACATGACTCGATATGAAGCGCTCTTGCTTGTAAAGGTATTCTACCACAACTTATAAATCTTATCCAATCACTCTACACCAAAATAAAGTTATTCAACAGCTGTTTCAAATCCACTCTCCTATTTGCCAGCGAGACGTGGAACGCGCTGCCACGTGACATAAATGCTGTGCAGGTATTTGCGAAGAATTCTTCGGATATTCTGGCCTGCAACAATATCAAACGCAAATCTATGGAGCTTAACAAACCAACGTCCAATCCAGACTGAAATACTCAATCGAAAATGGCGATGGATTGGTCATACTTTGCGCAGGCCCATAGGAGGTATAGCAAAAACCGCCATTGACTGGACACCCCAGGGCAACACTCAAAGAATAGGCCGCCCATTGTACACATGGAGGCGTCAACATGAATGCGAGATAACACAAAGCGGTCATAGCTGGAGGGAAATCAAGCATTATTCATCTAACAGAACTGAATCGAATCAGTTTGTGGTGGCCCCTTGTTCCTTATAGGAACCACAGGACATAATAATAATAATCTTGAAAAATTAACATTCTTCTGCTGTTTGTTTACTTTATTTCTAGACTTCTGACAAACAAATGCAGCTGAACATGTTAGCGAAATGGTTTGTATTCGAACAACTTATGTAGGATTTGTCGACTTCTATTACTCTAACATCCATTGTTGTCTCCTAACAAGATTTTTTAGACTTATATATTTTGAAGAACAATCAACGAATTTTCAACACTTAAAGGGATCAACCTTATTAAGTGACATCTTATTTAGCAGACAATTGGCCATGTCCCAATTTCACAACAATTCATATGACGATATTGCATTATGAGTTCCTCACAACAAGCGACCTTGGATGACCTTAATGAATTTTTAAGATTCTTTTGCAATCAACGCTTTCTAATGGGTTAAAATAACTAAAATTTTTTGTGTTATTTCTATGGAGGACATTGTAAACATGGAAGTTATTAAGAAACTGTATGAACACAAATTTTTTTTTTAAATTAAAAAACTAAAGAAGAAAAAAATAGTACAACATGTTTAATAGAAGAAAAAAAAAGAAACATATCAAAACTTCCAATAATGAATGTGTGCACATACATTTTTTGCTCTCTATCTCTGATAAACAAGGAAGATCGCCCATTATTGACCATCTTAATTGTAGTCGTACTGATGCATGTCTAGTTTTAGACGACTGGTTGTTGGTTAAGATGGTAGTACGGTCGGTCGGTGAGATGGCTGAATGAATGGATGGATAAATGAGTGAATGGATGGATGGTTAGTAGTAGTAAGTAGATAGATGGCATGTTGGTGGGCCGGTTGAATCATATGTTTTGTTTTATGTTAGAAGTTTTTAACTTGTAGTTGATTGACGAGTTATTAGATGTTGCTATATGTACAAGTACGAGCACTAGAGAACTAGAGTTATTAAATAGTGGATGTTGTAATGTCTCTAGTAACCAAATTCAAACGAAGCATCACTGCTTTTTAAGTTTTTATGTATGTTGTTGTTGCTGTTGGCAAGTGTTGCTCAGGTGGTGTTTAAAAAGCGTTTATTTCATCAGTAACAGTATTTATTATAAGTTTAGTTGTTGTGTGTGCAGAAATGCTTGAATATTCAGGCTCATGTTACTAAAATGTATGTGTATATGTCCATTTAGTATGTGTTTTTGCAAGTGTGTATATTGAATTGTTATTAATTGTGTATTTAGAGCAAAGAAATGTTTAACAATTTTCTATTAATGTTTACTTTTTTAACATAAAATCTTGCTAGATCACTATTACACCATTTCTTAGTAAACAAAATTTACAAGTTGACAGGTTTCTTTAGAGTTCTTTCCATTGAAAATGTTGAGCTAGCGAGTGGTATCCATTAGAAATGTTGAGCTAACGAGATGTTTCCATAGGAAATGTTCAGCTAGCGAGATGTTTTCATAGGAAATGTTCAGCTAGCGAGAAGTTTGTGTAGGGAATGTTCAGCTAGCGAGATTTTTCCAAAGAAAATGTTGAGTTAGCGAGATGTTTTCATAGGAAATGTTGAGATAGCGAGATGTTTCCATAGGATATGTTGAGCTAGCGAGATGATTCCATAGGATATGTTGAGCTAGCGAGATGATTCCATAGGAAATGTTGAGCCAGCGAGATATTTCCACAGGAAGTGATAGTAAGCGAGATGTTTCCACAGGAAATGTTGAGCTAGAGAGACGTTTTCATAGGAATTGTTGAGTTAGCGAGATGTTTTCAAAGGCAAATTTTAGTTAGCGAGATGTTTCCATAGGAAATGTTGCACTAGCAAGATATTTCCAAAGGAAATGAAATGAGAAATGTTTCCATAGGTTGAGCTAGCGAGATGTTTTCGTATGAAGTGTTGAGCTATCGAGATGTTTCCATAGGAAATGTTGAGCTAGCGAGATATTTCCATAGGAAATGTTGCACTAGCGAGATCTTTCCAAAGGAAATGTTGAGCTAGCGAGATGTTTCCATAGGAAATGTTGAAATGTCGAGAAGTTTCTGTAGGAAATGTTGAGTTAGCGGAAGAGTGGTTTCCCTAGGGAAACTTGAGCTAGTGAAAGAAAGATTTCAATAAGGAAACCTTCCGGAGGGAATCTTGAGCAAGCCAAAGGAAGGCAATATTGAGCTAGCGAAAGAGAAGTTTCCAAAGGGAAACATGAATTAGCGAAAGAAAGGTTCCAAATTGGAGCTACCGAAAAAGAGTTTTCCAAAGGGAAACTTCAGCTAGCGATTGAAAGGCGAGGAAAAGAGTGACAGGTTTCAATACGAAAACTATGTAGAGAAGGAAAGAGACTGGTTTACTTGGCTACAATAGTCAGCGAGATGTTGAGCTTTCGAGAAGTTTCCATAGAAAATGTTGAGTTAGCGAAAGAGTGGTTTCCCAGGGAAACTTAAGCTAGTGAAAGAATGATTTCGATAAGGAAATTTGAGTAGCGAAATCTGAGGTAAAGAAAGAGAGACTGTAGGGAATGTTGAGTAAGCGAAAGTGAGGCAATATTGAGCAAATGAAAGAGAGGTACAAATGAGCTAGCTAGAAGTACAAATGAGAACTTTCCGTAAGGTAATTTGAGCTAGTTTTCCAAAGGGAGCTAGTGATAAAAGGTTTCCATAGGATAACTAGAGCTAGCAAAAAAAAGTTTTCCAAAGGGAAACTTCTGCTAGTGAATGAGAGGTTTCCGAAGGGAAACAAGCGAGAAAAAGAGGGACCGGTTTCAATACGAAAATTAGGGAGATAATGAAAGTGACAGTCTTCCTTGGCTACTATTGTCAGTGGAAATGGTGTTGTTGTCAGTTATAATCTAGAAGAGTAGTAATCTTAGTAATTTAATATTAGAATAATTTCAAAACTATGTAGTTGTGCTATTACTTTAGTTTCTGGATTTTTGTTGTTACACTCATATTTCATTCATACTCTAGTCTAAACTAATTCAAAATGTGAAACGATAATGATGACGTTGTTTCCTTTTCAAAAAAACACTTTGTATATTTTCTATTCTTCTACGGAAAATACTTGTAAGCATGTGCAACACAATTCAAAAGTATTTGTTCCTTTTGATAATAGAAAAACAAAAAAGAAACACTTTGAAATGTCTCTGGGTATTTTACAATTTTTAAGCGTAAAATTAAATAAAAAGAAAGAAAGATGTTTACTTAGTGTCCGATTACAGCTGTAACTAAAACATACATTTGAAATGTGATGATTTACATACTATTAGAAATTGTAAGTTATATTTCATAGTTGCATTTAGAATACACAGTATTTTTTCATTAACTAAGAAAACACATTTTCTGAAACGTAACGAAAGTATGTACTTGTGATAAGAAGACACACCACTCCACATGATTCACTTATTCTGGAGTGTTTGTGTTGTTTGGTCATATGAAAAATGTGTGAAATAGACCCTTGAAAACAATTTTTCTACAAATGGACTGTTTATGAATCGTATTTCTTAAGTGCCAACATGTACTTGTTGAAAACTCTTCATACACTGCCGCAGTCCTTATCTTTCTCCCAACTCTCTATTTAAAATTTGTTATAATTTATATCTTTTAAGTTTCTCTACAGCCGTTTTCTTCTATCCATTCAAGAAACAAACTCTTTCAACCAGTTCCATTTGTAAATTATTCGTATTTCATGTTGCCCATGTTTAACATGTAAATGACCAATTAATAGTCTATATACATTGTGCTGGTCTGTCTGTTTCTCTTCTAAACATGGCTAATTTACATTGGCATGCCAATTTTTCCGTTATACAAATATTCATATTTGCCACTTAATATGTATTAAGCGGGGTGCTGGATTGTTCACAGAGCAAAAAACACTTTTAAATGTCGTTCCATGACTTGATTGGAAGCGGAAAATAATGTTCGTTATGTGGCAGCCAGTGTTAATAAATTATCAATGTAGAACAAAACAGCGGGATGGGTAATTTTTCATTAATTGTAGTTTTACTTACAATGTAAACATGAGAAGTACCCAGTTGGAAGAGTTTAATATAGTGTTTCATAAGTGGAATCCAGTGGGGAAAATCAATACAACACCACGAGTTTGAAGGTCACTAAGTGCTAAAACCATCGGTAGATATGAGTTTTTTCAGACCAGACTTGAAAATATCGCCTAAACCTTAACTTAAAATGGAACGATGATTTTCCTCGTGGTTGTTGGGCTAGAAAACACTGATGTTGGCTTGGTATTGATATTGTCACATTGTCATGTGACCTATTATGAAATTGAGAAATGCATGTTCATTTGTTGCAATTGCATATCTCCGGCATATCCTCAAGCGACATAGAACGTTTGTTTGCCTTTGCTTGCCGGAAATACTTATAGTAATGCTTCGTTTTTTGGCTAAATTCCAAAATCACTAAAAACCTTGCTGGATACATGTGTTGGTTAACGGAGCTCGAAACGTTTTGTCTGAAAAAACTTGAAAAATCTCTACAATGATTTTTCTCGACTCTTTAAGATGAAACACCTTGTTTCGCTGGTTACTCGAATTCAATCTTGGTTGTCATTGGAGGAATTTCGAAAATGTTTAGCTAGCGAGATGTTTCCATAAGAAATGTTGACTTAGAGAGAAGTTTCCATAGGCAATTTTCAACTAGCGAGAAGTTTCCATAGGAAATGTTGAGCTAGAGAGATGTTTCCATAGGGAACATGAGCTAATGATAGGAAGCTTTCCAGAAGGAAACCTAAGTAGCGAAAGAGAGATCTCCATAGGGAAAGATCTCCATAGGTAGCGAAAGAGAACTTGTAGCAAGCGAAACAGAGGCAATATTGAGCAAATGCAAGAGAGGAGAAAGTGAGTTAGCGAAACAGAACATTCCGTAAGGTAACTTGAACTAGCGAAAAAGAGGTTTCCTAAAGGAAACATGAGCTAGCGAAAAAGAGTTTTCCAAAGCAAACATGAGCTAGCGAATGAAAGGTTTCCACAGGGAAACTAGAGCTAGCGAAAAGAGTTAAACCTCTTTAGCATGAGTGGTTTCCTAAGGGAAACAAGCGAGAAAAGAGACAGGTTTTAATACGAAAAGTAGGGAGAGAAGGAAAGTGACAGTCTTCCTTTTCTACAATTGTCAGTGGAAATGATGTTGTTGTCAATTCTATGCTCCAACCAAATTGTATGGAAATGATTTTCAAATACCAAATATAAGAGAGGTGAAAGTGAGGTAGCGAAACAGAACTTTCCATAAGGTAGCTTGAACTAGCAAAAAAGAGGTTTCCAAAAGGAAACCTGAGCTAGCGAAAAAGAGTTTTTCAAAGCAAACATGAGCTAGCGAAAGAAAGGTTTCCACAGGGAAACTAGAGCTAGCGAAAAGAGGTTTAAAAAGGGAAACTTTAGCATAAGTAGTTTCCAAAGGGAAACAATCGAGAAAAGAGGGACAAATTTCAATATGAAAACTAGGAAGAGAAGGAAAGTGACAGTCTTCCTTTTGAAATGCTCTTGTTGTCAGTTATAATCTATGTTCGTAAGCAAATTGTATGGAAATGATTTCAAATACCAAATGTTGTTTGTTTGGTGGCTGCTGATTGAATTTTTCGGTTAAACTTTAATCAATTCCTTGATCTTTCATGAAACTTTACCAATTTTTATGAGGCAACGTCTAAGTTAACTATGCGACCTTATTAGATTAATCATGATCCAGGAGAAATTCTCTGATCGTGCTTAGACATTACGTTTCCTTGAGACTAACAGAGCGAGGGCAAGATCCATTGGCTTGTGCATGACTACCAACGATCCATGGATCTGAAGATTATTTCGGGGGATTATCTGATGTGTCTCTGTTTTTTCGGAGTGCACCATATAATTACTTATGTAGAAGTTATTATGATGAAAGAGAGGATGAGTCGGAATAATAAGTTCTCCTCTACCAAAGTCCTAGTGGACAAAAGATTCGAGACTCAACATCACTTCTTTCGGAAGGTTTTCCGGAGCTAGACTTTAAGAGTATAATTACATAGAAATGTTTTAGATAAGAAATAAAAATGGTCAGCTGGAGTGGTGATACAAGTATCACAATAAGGAGATGAGTTAAGTTTATGACGATTACTTCATTACCAAAGTCATGGTGGACAAAAAGTTGACACGCTATTTGACTTTTTTTGAACGATCTACCGCAACTGCTGGAGATGAAGGTCAAGAGTAGAAATATATATGTCACACAACGGGACCTGTGATAAAGGACACAAATTTGTGACTCTGTGGAGAATATTGCCTCCTACACTTAAACTAACTTAGATCCGCTTTCTTTTACGACTTATATAATAAACTGTCCAACTTAAGATCACCCTGAGGGTCGAAATTCAATATCGAATTAGCAAAAATAGTAGAAAAAACTCAGTATAACAAATTCAATTAAACTCTCTTTTTCCTTAACATACACTTTTCTCGCCTTCGTTTCAAGGTTTCCTTTTGATAACCGATGACAGCCTCCACGAACAACAATTTGTTGTGGCAACTATTCAATTTACCAAAACATTTTTTTTTGTTTTTTTGTGAAGCACAAATTAAAACAACTCCTGCTTCGTTAAAGGAACAATAAAAAAAAGAGATTTGTGTTATGATTTTGGTTTTTCGATCTACAACTTTTCAGATACACAAGTGAGTAAATACAATTGAGCACATATTAAGAAGTCATGTGTCTGCGAAAGTACACATATGTATTGTACAAACCATGAACAAACTATAAATTATTAAAGTTAGTGTCGCTTTGGTATGCATTTTGTTAGTTAGTTAGTTGCCTGCTGCAAAATTGTTTGCTTAATATTAAGTGGGCGTTAAATTGTAATAAATGTTTTTTAACTGCAAATGCAAAAACAAATTTCACAATTTCTAAGAAAGTAGGTGGCCAACAGCAACACCATCACCAATATTACTACCTGGCTGTAACTAAAACATTGGCAGCAGCATTTGCAATCACTAAACTATAAACACTGCCACCGCCGCCACCAATTTAACTGCAGCAACGCCATCTATATCTATGATAATAAAGCCACAGCCACAGCTTACATTTAGTGCTTAAAAGAGGCTTAAAAGCAGCCTCAACTGAAGAAGCAGCCGCCAGTTTTCGAAATATATTTTTATTACTTTTGGTTTTAAAGTTTTTTGACTACTGTCTTGAAATTTGCGTGTGCTCTATTGCAAGACAGTTGATTAAAATTTACAGACATGTTTATGCATGATATTAAAAAAGACTCTTCCTTGCCACCACATGCTGCTGCCACACTCTTACTTACATTGAGATGTGTCTGTTTGTGTGCGAAAAGAAAGAGTTCAACATATTATTTAAAATTCATTTTAATGTGCAACAAGTGAATGTGTTTTTCATCATCAGGTGATGATGATGATTTGGTATGTTTGTTTTTTTTTTAGCTATGTTGTCTAAAGTTGTGCGAAAGGTATGCAACATGTCCATAAAATCCAGGATAATATTAGTTGAAATTTGAGGACGTTTGAGGTCTGGCATAAAAAGTAAAGTAGTTTAAACAGTGGCTTAAAGAATACTACTTTATAAATAGAACATATTTGGTTTAGCCACATGTTACTGCTAACATTTGGTAAATGTAATTGTTTACACATCTCAACGAAAGACGAAAGATTTCCAACATAAAAGCTGTTTAAAATTTGAAGAGATTTTTTGTGTTAGCAACATGTTGCTGGGAACAATATTCTATTAATGTTTACTTTTTTAACATAAAATCTGCTAGATTGCTATTACACTATTTCTTAGTAAACAAAATTTACAAGTTGAAAATTTTCTTTAGAACTGATCTAGCAAGAGTTCTTTCCATTGGAAATGTTGAGCTAGCGAGAGGTATCCATAGGAAATGTTGAGCTAACGACATGTTTCCAAAGGAAATGTTGAGCTAACGACATGTTTCCAAAGGAAATGTTGAGCTAGCGAGATGTCTCCATAGGAAATGTTGAGCTAGCGAGATGTCTCCATAGCAAATGTTGAGCTAGCGAGATGTCTCCATAGGAAATGTTGAGCTAGCGAGATGTCTCCATAGGAAATGTTGAGCAAACGACAAGTTTCCATAGGAAATGTTGAGCTAGAGACATGTTTCCAAAGGAAATGTTGAGCTAGCGAGATGTCTCCATAGGAAATGTTGAGCTAGCGAGATATCTCCATAGGAAATGTTGAGCTAGCGAGATATTTCCATAGGAAATGTTGAGCTAGCGAGATATCTCCATAGGAAATGTTGAGCTAGCGAGATATCTCCATAGGAAATGTTGAGCTAGCGAGATATATCCATAGGAAATGTTGAGCTAACGACATGTTACCATAGAAAATGTTGAGCTAGAGAGTTGTTTTCTATAGGAAATGTAGATACATGTTTCCATACGAAGTGTTGAGTTATCGAGATGTTTCCATAGGAAATATCATTCAAATATTTTAAAATATTTGAATGAAACGATTTTATTTACAATTTTCAACATGTTTTCGTTCATGTTTCCTCTAACACATTGAACCTACACCCACATACACCCAGAGTCTCTGGTGGGAATCGAACCCGCAACCCTCAGATTAATAGTTCAGCACACTATCGACTGATCTATCGGGGCACCCAAAGAGGAGAAGACTGTATCCCAACTATTCTGTCAATGACCGGCTCTGACAAACTTTAGGGAACGTATTCTTGGCACCCCCTTCCTCTCCTGTTTAGATGAGTTATAAAGAATGAATCTGAGACGCATCCATTCCTTTATCAGATAATCTAGGTGGTTCACGATGAAAACAACGGAAATCGTATAAGAGTCCCGTTGTTTACTTGTTGGATATCACAATGGGCTCAATTGGGAGCTGCTTGATGAATGGCTGCCCATCAAACCTAACCTAAGATATCCGATCATAAAATATCTCTTATATTTAAGTTTTCCACCTAATTGCATTGTGCTCAGAATGTTCATTTAACTTTTGTAGACCAAAGATGACTTTCGAGTTGAAATGGATGATGAAATATAGATTCCTCATGGCAATATGTTCTGATTATGTCAAGTGAATTGAATCGAATTTAATACTTCATGATTTTGATGTGCGATGGAGGCCAGATCATGAACGATTTAGTTGACCAAAGTTTCATTGCTGATCCAAAAAAAAAAAAATCTCTAATGGTTGTCTGAACGATATCCAATCTGGTTCTGGAATTTCAAATATCTCTAAACGAGATGGCGAGAGATTGTTCGCTTGGAATCTATTCAACACATGAACATCAAGATTTCCTTGACGAAATGTTTTTCTTTCTCGAATACCGATATGCCGCCGTTATAATGTAAACTAAGAATCCAGGAGAAACGATCGTTCAGACTAGTTGTTTAAATAGATTTCTGCTGGAAAGTTTGTCTCAAACGTTGAAAATGAACTAGCAAAATGGTGAAATTTTGTACGATATTTGAATACAATATTGCAATAAAATATCGGAATCAAAACAAAATGTGACTCACAGTTGAAAGTTTAGTTTAATAATTAAGAATATTTCTTATAATGCAACATTTTGCATTTCGAATACAATGTTTAGAAACATTTTGAGAATTATAGAATTCACTTTACTTTAGTCCTTATTACAGCCCTACAAATTCGACTACTATCTCTTAATAATTCCAACTTTTACTTGTTATATTTCACTCTTGTTTTTTTTCTTTTCCTAAACTCACTGACTGACACCCGCTATGTTTTCTTTTTAAACATTTTTATTGATTTTCTTTTTTCTTCTCATTTTTTTTGTTGTTGTGGTATTTTACAATAATAAAAACAAAAACATAAACATTCATACATACATGTTTTTCATTTCTTGCATAGATGAGTTTTATTTTTTATGTCGTTTCGTCGTTATCCATGACTCCTCCGGTGAGAGCATTGAACGTCATTGGATAAAATGTGTTCCCATAAATAAAACAACACCAACTCACTCACGCTTTATTTATATTTTTTTTATTTTGTTTTGTGCACTTTTTTTCATCTTTCGTATTCACTTTACAATTAAATTGTTAAATATTGTGTCTGCTTTATGTGTGTTTTTTTGCGTTTTTTTTAGAGTTTTGTCTTTAATACAAGTTAGAAAAAAATCTTACTTTCATTTGGTCAGACGTTTAATGTTTATTTTGATTTGTTTGTTATTTTTTTTCTGAGTGAAATATGTTTAAAGGTATGCAATGTTGAGGGGTGGAGTTGGCAACTTGTTGTCAGCAACATTTTTCAGTTTGGCAACTAACATTGGATAATATTTATGCATTTATTAACATTTTGCGGAAATTAAACGATTAAATTGTTTATGGTGTTTTGCGGTATCCATTTTCACAAAAACTCAATCTTAGGACCCAACCTAGGCACTCCTGATGGTTCTGTGGTGTCCGTCGTTAGAACTGAAATTCGAATATTTCTTTTTGACTCCTCAACAATTGACTATTTACCATTACTGTTCTCAACACCTTAATAGTTTTAAAATAAATGTATTTTAATTTTTAATAACTGGAATTAATTTATTAAGCACTCTGCTTAATTGTTTAATAATGTTTTCATAAAATGGCCAGATATATAAATAAAAATTTAACAGATAAAACGCTTTAATGTAAATGTAAAAATAATATTTAAATAATGGGAGGCGGTCCAACGAAATGTATATTTTATGATCTTAAACTTTCAAACACTTTAAGCCAACAATTTGAAATGGCTAGATTAAAATAGACAATTTTAAAGATTTTAAAATGTCTACATACAAGATTCAAGTGCTGAGTGGAAATTCCTGGTAATTTTAAAGATTTTATCTTTTAAGATATTAAAACTTTTGTGGAGATTAACAATTTCCTATTATTTAAAATTAAGAAGGCCGATACATATAAGACAGACTGAGAGTTTGTAATTTTTCAAAATTTTGCGAGTTTTCTTCTTTAATCGAAAGAGATTTTATTACACAACAATTTTAAGCAACTTTTGAATCATTGCTATCAGACTCAATGATTCTAAGGTGGCTAAAGCAGGTCTTTATGTCTGTATATCCTGGATAGCCATAGTTCAGATTAGACCACCTCCCCATAATCATCTTCCTTGATCAACCAAACGATTTTTTGAGTTATGAATGCTGCACATTTGTAAAACAGAAAAAATATCTCTGCAGTAGCTTAACTAAGCGCATTTCCATGATCTTTTTGAATCCTGAGATTTCTACAATGTCAAGAAATCTCAGTACAGCGGCTTTACCAAGCGCATCTTCCATGATCCTCTGGAATCCTCAGATTCATACGATGTCAAGAAATCTCACTGTTGCGGCTTCACCAATGGAATCTTCACCGACCATTTGTAATCTTTAGTTTCCTACAATTTCATGGAATTTCAATGCAGCACTTCACCGATTGCATCTTCCGTGATCTACTGGATTCCTTATATTCCTACAACTTCAAGAAATCTAACGGCAGTACTTCACCAATCGCATATTCCATGATCTTCTGAAATCCTCAGATTCGTACAATGTCAACAAATCTTACTGCAGCGACTTCACCAATCGAATCTTCCCTGACCTTTAGGAATCCTTAGTTTCCTACAATTTCAAGAAACCCTATTGCAGTACTTCACCAAACGCATCTTCCATGATCTTCTGGAATCCTCAGATTCCTGCACTGTCAAGAAATCTTACTGCTGCGGCTTCACCAATCGAATCTTCCCTGACCTTTTGGAATCTTTAGTTTCCTACAATTTCAAGAAATCTCAATGCTGAATTTCGCCATGCTCTTTTGGAATCCTGAGATTGGTACAATGTCAAGAAATCTCAATGCAGCACTTCACCAATCGCATCTTTCATGATCTTCTGGAATCCATAGATTCCTATAATTTCAAGTAATTCCATTGCAGCGACCTCACCAAATGGATAATCCATGATCTTCTGGTAACCTGAGATTCCTACAATATCAAGAAATCTTACTGCAGCATTTCACCAATCACATCTTTCATGATATTCTGGAATCTTCAGATTCCTACAGTATCAAGAAATCTCACTGCAGCGGTTTCACCAATCGCATTTTCCATGATATTCCACAACTTCAATCCTTCAACAATCGCATCTTTCATGATCTCCTGGTGTGGATACCAGGAAATCTTACTACTGCGGCTTCAACAATCGCATCTTTCATGACCTTCTGGAATGCTTCGATTCGTGCAATATCAAGAAATCTCACTGCAGCGGTTTCACCAATCGCATTTTCCATGATATTCCACAACTTCAAGCCTTCAACAATCGCATCTTCCATGATATAGAATACTCAGATGCATACAATATCAAGAAATCTCACTGCAGTACTTCACCAATCGCATCTTACATGATCTCCTGGTATCCATAGATTACTAGAATTTCAAGAAATCTTACAACTGCGGCTTCAGCAATAGCATCTTTCATGATCTTCTGGAATGCTGCTTCAACAATCGCATCTTCCATGATCTTCTGTAATGCTCCGATTCGTACACTTTCAAGAAATCTCATTGCAGTGGCCTAACCAAATGGATCTTCCATGATTTTCTGGAATCCTGACTTTCCTACAAATTTCACGGCAGTAGGAATTTTAGGATTCCAGAAGATCATGAAATATGCGATTTACAAATCTTCCATGATCTTCTGCAATATTAAGAAAGCTCTCTGCAGGGGCTTCACCAATCACACAATCCATGATCTTCTGTAATCCTCAAATTCCTTCAATTTCTCCCTGTAAGCCAGTGTATGTGGACTTTTGGACTGTTGCTTGTTTAGCGCTCAGAGAGAGGTAGAGAGAGAGAAAATGTGCTACAAATTATGGTTCATAGACTTCACAACGTTTCAATATCGAGACATCGCTATTCTTTAGAGTCTGACCTCATATTCGTTTTCGGATTAGGATTTCGGCTTTTTTGAAATAAAAATATTAAGTATTTAAATTTGAATAATGAAACGGGGTCAAGGGTTAGCGAATACCTATCAGATAAGTTTGTAACTGTGTTTCATTTTGAAAAACAACTGACCTTCTTATACAAATGCTCGACACAGCTGACCAAATTTATTCAAAGTCATCAGGGAAGTGCTATGTTCAACTGGGATTTTTAACCCAAATGTCACATGTTGACACTATAATGACTTCAATTTCCTTACGCATAGAGGAAGTCTCAGGCCTTAAATCAAAATTTATTGATTTCGTTTGCATTTTTTATTATTTGCATTTTTTATTATAAGATTTATTGATTAGTTTCTAAACTATTTGATTAACAGTTTATTTTTTATACAATATTTAAGTTACAAAACTACAATTATAATGTTTAATATTTGCTTTCATGACTTTTTGACACAGCAAACGCATTTTTAAGCATTTCCAGCGGAAGCTGAATATTTTAGAAAGTACTATTTATACTCACCAAAACGTACGTACTATTTATTACGTTTAATGCTCTAAACCAAACACAAATAAACTGAGAAAACTTAATTTGATTTGTTTTTGATTTTTTTTTGTCAAATTTCAAACAAATACCATGATGACTCTTGACTTTATTTTTATTGTTATTTCCGTATGAATTGGTTATTTTTGGTTTGTGGCTGTTATTTCTTTGATTCGGTTTTATTATTCAAAATTAAACAAATCATAAATGGACGGTTTAATTTTTAAGTTTTTAAAATGTATTTCTTGAAAATTTATGACTCTATACTGTAATGGATAAATAAAATATAAGCATGAGCTACGAGTAGAGTGCAGTGCATTAAGTAAGTCTGATGACGATTTGTAAGTTTTGGATTTGAAATGGTGGTTGCCTCTGAGTCGAAGTTGTTGTAGTCATCATCGTCGTATGTAAAACTGAAAATGAAATGCAATTTAATGTATTTTTTTTTCTTCTTGTTTTTTTCTATCCAAATTATAAAAGACATTTTTCTAATACGACGAATGTTTACCTGATGGTGATGACGAATTGTAAGTTGCAGTGAGTAATGGTAATTGATGGGACAGTTACAAACAGATTAATTTTGATTTGTTTAATGAATAATGTCAATGTTAAAATTCTTGATTTCTTTAGACCAAAAAACATCCCAAAAAAAGCGAAAATTAAGTAGAATTTTATGTTTGAAAATAGTATTCCAACCAACGAATTTATTACTATTCATTTTAATCTGAAGTTAAATTCCTTCCAATTCCTTTTTCTAGACAAATCAGAAGATTCCAGAAAATCATGGAAGATGCGATTGGTAAATCGTCCATGATCTTCAGGAATCTTCAGATACCTACAATATTAAGAAATCTCACTGCAGCGGCTTCACCAGTCGCATCTTCTATAATCTTCTGGAATCCTCAAATTCCAACAATTTCTCACTTTAACCCATGTGCTATTTGTTTAGCGCTCAGAGAGAGAGAGCGAAAATGTGGTACAAATCGTGCTTCACAGAATTAACAACATTTAGAGTCCCACAAAATATTCGGTTTTGGATTTGGATAAAATCGGCCTAAAACAATATTCGGTCAAAATTTGGCCGAATTACCAAATGTTGCTAGACGAATATTTTTACCACTGACTATAATACAACACAACGGACTGATTAAAACAACAATATTGCAAAAAATCACAACAACAACAAACATACATACAATACAATATAATAACAGCAACCAAATGGACTTTTTAATAATGTTGTCAGTTTTAAACATTTAACAGACATACAGACGAATGACCGGACAGACAAAAAAACATAGAAATAAACTATAAAATTGTTAGATGGCGGTACAAACAATTTAACCGCTAAAAAAATCGTTGTAAGAAAAATTCCAAAAAAGACATGCACGCAATTGTTAAATAAAATGAATTTATTTAAAAAAAAAAACAACAACATATTTATAATTCATAGTAAATGACAGACGGACAAAACATTAAGACCAAACTCTCCAAAACTTGTAAGTAAGACAATCATACAACTTTGAAAATATAAGACACACAACATGAACGTAAATGACGGTGGACGGGCCTACCAAAAATACTACTTACAGAAACTGATTGACTGTTCATAAAATGTCATTAATTTTGATTGAAAATAAATGCATAACAAATTTGTTGTTAAAATTTAGATGGTATGAGAGCTTGGTTGTGCTTTTATTAAATATTAAATAATCTTTAATTTGTTGGCATTTCTACATGCAATCTTGTGCAATTTGTAAATTATGAAGGGCGAGACAGTCAGTCAAACTGAGAGATATGTAAAGAGTAAAATTACTGAAAAATTATGTATGTTTTCTTCTTTAATCAAAATAAATTTTATAACTTACAAATAACTTTTAATACTGTGAAACAAATGTTGGAACTTTGCTATCAAACTCAATGATTCTAAAGCTGCTAGCGCTAAACTGTATAGCTGTATATCGTGTAGTGAATAAGTTTCACCATGATCAGACCATTTCCCTGGATCCATCAAACGCTTTTAAGACTTATGAGCGTCACTCACATATGGGTGCCCCCAAGGGTTCAATTCCTGTCAGAGACTATGAGTGTTTCTGCAGTCAAGAAAAACCCTTCGCTGTTTGTGTTTTTTAAAAAAAAATCACTGGAAAGGTTGCACGGACTTCACCAATCGCATCTTAAGTGATCATGTGGAATACTCAAATTCCTACAATGACAGGATCATATTCTGAGAAACATTACCAACAGCAGCTGAACGTAATGCAATTAAGTGACCACTCTTAAAAGCCAAGGCAGCGGAATTGGCAGATGAGCGGGACAACTGTCGAACCAAAGAACTCAGCAACCATAGGAAGCTCAGCTAAACTGTGTCTGTGGACTTTTAGACTTCTTTATTGAATGCCAAGAGAGAGAGAGAGAGAGAGAGAGAGAGAGAAATAATCCGTTGTTTGGAAACTTCACAAACTTCCAGTCTCTGACTAGGTACCTCTATTCTTTCCTAGTGATGTTGCTATTGTTCAGACCACCTGCCCATAATCATCTCCCTGGATCTGACAAATGATTTTATGATTTCTGAAAATTACAAATAAAACAGTATACATCTCACTGCAGCAGCTTCATAAACTTTTCCAATCGTATCTTCCATGATCTTCTGCAATCCTCGGATTCCTACAATGTCAAGAAACATTCACAATAGCAGCTGCTCATTTTACACCGGCTGAACGTAATACAATACGTGAATTCCGCAGCTTCGGCTGGGAAGTATGAACGATTAACACTTCCCAGCCAAAGCAGTGAAATTCACAGATGAGCGTGATAATATTTTAAGTATCGACCTCAGCAACCCACGTATTGCTCAGCTGAACGGTGTGAGTGTGGACTTTTAAATTGAGCGCCAAGAGAGAGATGAGATGGAACGAATTGTTTTTCGCAAACTTAACAACTTTACAGTCTCCGATGATTCAACACCAATCCTTCCTAATGGTATTGCAAAAATCAAAAATGCCAAGTCTTCTAGAATTATTATTCCAAATGAAATTTGTATGGTAACTAATTTCAACTGAACCAGCAGAAACCAGATGAAAGAAGGGTTCTTTCGGTTCGCACAACCTGAAGAGATGGTCGTGAACTACTTGGACTGACCTTTCAAAAGGTATTGGGTGATAATAAAACGTAATATGGGAAAGTGTAGAACGGAAATACGCATTAGTTTAAGTTCTGTCAGAAATCTTATGAAGATCATAATGCAAAAAGTTAGAAAAGAGTGGACCCAGCAATACTACAGATATTTTCTGAACATTATATTTTTCGTTATTATTGCTGGCTTACAAATACCTTGAACGACATTTTTATACTCTTCACCTTCGTGAGAAGGGTATATATAAGTTTGTCATTCCGTTTGTAATTTCTAAATTTTTCATTTCCGACCCTATAAAGTATATATATTCTGGATCCTTATAGATAGCGGAGTCGATTAAGCCATGTCCGTCTGTCTGTCCGTCTGTCTATTGAAATCAATTTTCTGAAGACCCCCAGATATCTTCGGGATCCAAATCTTCAATAATTCTGTCAGACATGCCTTCGAGAAGTTTGCTATTTAAAATCAGCCAAATCGGTCCACAAATGGATGAGATATGAGAAAAAAAAATCAGGACAACCTCGATTTTTGATCTATATCTGGATTACTAAGTCATTAGTATAGACAATATGGATATCTAATGATAGATATTTCAGACGTTTGCAATAACGTATATAAAAAATCGGAAAAATATTTTTTAACCCGATTTTTTTTTTTCAATAAAAGTTTTTTTCGCTAAATACATATTAAAAAAATTTGAAAAAACAAAAAAAAAATTTTTAAATTTATAAAAAAAATTTAAAATTTAAAAAAAAAATTTTGAAATTTAAAAAAAAATTTTGAAATTTGAAAAACAATTCGAAAATTTTTTTTCCAAAAAATGAAAAAAACTGCAAATAAAAAATAAATTTTGTTTACCTAAAAATATTTGAAATTTTTATTTTGAAGTATAATTTGGTGAAGGGTATATAAGATTTGGCACAGCCGAATATAGCTCTCTTACTTGTTTAATATCAATATGAATTTTATTGTGAACTTAAAACTTTATTTAACTTTAACGTATTATTCGTACACTCCCTTTGGAATTTTAATGAAACATTACAATTTTTTTGTTTGCAAAATTCTTTGGAAATATCTAAAGTTTTGATCTAATACATATTGTAATAAATCAATTTACCTGTTTCTTCAACAAATAGTAGTTTGCAAATGTGTATGTATCTAGATAAATTCCATTTGTTCAGATTGCTATTTAAAAGTATGTACAAGTAGTTCTATCTTAATTGACTCTCTAAACGAGAATGAATCATTTTATAAATAAAAATTCTATTTGTTTAATAATTTATGCCAAGTGTAGACAATGTAAATACGAATAACTAATGATGAATCAATTACACTAGACTACAAAGCGATTGATTTCATTTCAATACAAAAAAGTGCTGAATTTAACAAAATATTTTAACAAATAATAGCTAAACTTTGAGGTTTAAATATTTAATAAAGCGGCCTTTTTGTATAAATATTTTGTTGGGTTTTAAAAGTTATTTAAAATATCTTATACAGTATCTTATTACTTTAATCAAATTTTGCTAAACGGTGTAATTTGAAGAATATATTTATTATTATTTTTTTAATTATAAAACTTGATAGTACTTCACAGTTTTTTTATTTTATTTTTTCACAAGTCTTTTTACGGAAAGAAATGTGTGATTAAGTTGCTGTGATATTGAAATACACACGCCAGAGACAAACAAATCAAATATTTATTAAATGAAAACAAAAATATATTAAAAAAATATTATTTTCGTTTGCTTCATTATCAACGTGCATGGCATACAAAATGAGCAGAGTATACATTTAAAGTCGAAATACCAAAAAAAATGTTTTAAAATTACATGAAACGTGTTCAAAATACTAGAAGAGAAATAAAATTGAAATGATTTTTTCAAAAAATAATTGCTAAAAATACATACATAATTAAATTAACAAACAATATGTGAAAAACAAAGGTAATAAATTGTTATAGATCAAATAAATTGATGATTATAAAAAAATGTACAACAAAAATGTTGAAGCAAATTATACAAACGAAACACATGTTTTAATAGGCTTATATTTCAGCAATTTTTTTTCTATCGATATGTTGTTTTTATCGATTGTTGAAGGTTCATTGTAAACAAAAAAATCTAAGCATACAAAAGCTTAAAATTGAATTTTATATGTTTGTTTTAGCATGTTTGGCACGCTTGTTGTTAAAAATTTACTAAAATGCAAATGACTAAATGTGTTTTAATAATTTTCAGTCAAAATTTTGATTAATTCAATAAAATCAATCACAATAAACACCTGTACAGCAGGAATTATAAAATCTTTAAAACTTATCTGGCTACTCTGCTTTAAAAAACTTAAATTTACTTAAGTTTAAAGTCTTTAACATTATTAAATAATACTTTTAAAATCCTAATAAAAATCCCCACAATTTAGCCAACATAAAAAATAAACCCGCAACACAGCCATAGCAAAATAATTGCCACAAGACCAACAAACAATCAAACATGTAATAGACACAAAGAATCAATTTGACATGCAAACGAGCAATTCAGCCACATTAAAGTTGCAATGGTTTTTAATTTGAGAAAGAAACAAACGTTTTCTTAATTTAACAAATAATTGACCCTGACACTGGCTGCAAAGTAATGAAAAAAAAAAGAAACAGTCATCAACCAGCAACTTGCAACACTTTAAAACTAGCAAATAATTGAATTTAAACATACAATTTCTGCCAATTTTCTGTTTTCTTTACTTCGTATTTATTTACTGGCCGCCGTCTAGTCATGTCTAACAAATGTTGTGACATGTCTGGTTTCCTAGGGAATAGACCCGGGGAAATGTTAATAAATTCTTATATAAATAGCATTTCTATTTTTACACCTTTAAAATGTATGTTGTTTTACTGTTTAATGGCCACAGTAGTAGGGGTCCTCTAATTGTTTAATGTTAGCTTGAAGCAAAATTGAAATAATATTAAAATAAAATAAAACTATAAAAAATCCTTAAATTGACATTTATAGCTTTTGAAATTCAAACAAAGAAAAATATTTCAATATGTCTGTGCTTTAAAATAAGGTAATAAAAGATTTGATGTTTAAAATATGTTGGGCTGACTGAACTACTTCGTTAGAGTTGCATTTTAGAGCAGCTAAACCTTTCGATTACTTTTTAAATTTAAAGCAATAAAGAGTGGAGCAGCATCAATAGATTGGATATAAATCTGCTATTTGTTACTGGTTGATTCGATTGACATGGAATTTTGACTAAGTACCCCACAGACCCCTAAGGAGCGAATCTGTGGCGTCTCGAAGTAGGGCTTATTCGACATCAAACATTTTTAAACGCTTGAGAATAAATCACGCCACAAGCAACACAAAATTCAGAATAAAAGGTCATTAGTTGCATTTTCCTAAAATTGAAAAATATTAAAATAAATTATTGAAACGCACGAGAGTTTTTTTCGTTTTTCTATTGGGTGTAGATTTACAATAGATGGCGTATCTTTTGAACTCGGTTTTTATACCCTTCAGCTTCGTGAGAAGGGTATATATAAGTTTGTCATTCCGTTTGTAATTTCTACATTTTTCATTTCCGACCCTATAAAGTATATATATTCTGGATCCTTATAGATAGCGGAGTCGATTAAGCCATGTCCGTCTGTCTGTCTGTCTGTCTGTCTGTCTGTCTGTCTGTCTGTCTGTCTGTCTGTCTGTCTGTCTGTCTGTCTGTCTGTCTGTCTGTCTGTCTGTCTGTCTGTCTGTCTGTCTGTCTGTCTGTCTGTCTGTCTGTCTGTCTGTCTGTCTGTCTGTCTGTCTGTCTGTCTGTCTGTCTGTCTGTCTGTCTGTCTGTCTGTCTGTCTGTCTGTCTGTCTGTCTGTCTGTCTGTCTGTCTGTCTGTCTGTCTGTCTGTCTGTCTGTCTGTCTGTCTGTCTGTCTGTCTGTCTGTCTGTCTGTCTGTCTGTCTGTCTGTCTGTCTGTCTGTCTGTCTGTCTGTCTGTCTGTCTGTCTGTCTGTCTGTCTGTCTGTCTGTCTGTCTGTCTGTCTGTCTGTCTGTCTGTCTGTCTGTCTGTCTGTCTGTCTGTCTGTCTGTCTGTCTGTCTGTCTGTCTGTCTGTCTGTCTGTCTGTCTGTCTGTCTGTCTGTCTGTCTGTCTGTCTGTCTGTCTGTCTGTCTGTCTGTCTGTCTGTCTGTCTGTCTGTCTGTCTGTCTGTCTGTCTGTCTGTCTGTCTGTCTGTCTGTCTGTCTGTCTGTCTGTCTGTCTGTCTGTCTGTCTGTCTGTCTGTCTGTCTGTCCGTCTGTCTGTCTGTCTGTCTGTCTGTCTGTCTGTCTGTTGAAATCAGTTTTCTGAAGACCCCAGATATCTTCGGGATCCAAATCTTCAATAATTCTGTCAGACATGCTTTCGAGAATTTTGCTATTTAAAATCAGCAAAATCGGTCCACAAATGGCTGAGATATGAGGAAAAAACCAAGACAACCTCGATTTTTGACCAATTTTTGACCTATATCTGGATTACTAAGACATTAATATAGACAATATGGATATCTAATGATAGATATTTCAAAGACATTTGCAACGACGTATATAAGACCATATTAAGTTGGACCTACAATGGGTCAAAATCGGGAAAAAAAATTTTTAACCCGAATTTTTTTTTCAAAAAAAAAAAATTTAAAAAACCAAAAAAAATTTTTTAAAATTTAAAAAAAAAAAAAATTTAAATTTAAAAAAATTTAAATTTAAAAAAAAAAAATTTAAAATAAATTTTTTTCCAAAAAATGAAAAAAAAACAACTAAAAAAAAAATTTTTAACCCGAATTTTTTTTTCAAAAAAAAAAAATTTAAAAAACCAAAAAAAAATTTTTAAAATTTAAAAAAAAAAAATTTTAAATTTAATTTTAATATAATAATTATTTATGCTTAAGGTCTTTTTTATAAAAATATTTAATTTTTATTTCAATATTTCGCTACATCAATGTGTAGCATCTTCAGGAAAAAATGTTGTTTTTGTTATTTCAAAATATTTGTCATTTAAAAAAGTATATGAAAATTTTAAACATACAAACAAAAAATATTAAAGTTAGTTTTTTAAATGAATATAACATAACAAACAAAAATTGTGTTATTTCTTATGTATTAGATGTCTGTAAATTTGAGCTACATTCTCGGTATCTGCTTTAAAGTTAATTCTTTGTGTTGTTGGTATATTAATTATTTGTAACATTTCTAACATATAACGACGTTTATAGTTATTTTCTGTATTTAATACTGATACATTTTCAAAGTTTGGATAGTGATTAAATTTTGCACAATGAGAAGATAAAGCAGTTTTTTGTGAATTATTGTCTCTGTATTTTTGGTCAGATTTATGTCCAGCTATTCTTGTTTTTAGTTTATTTTTCGTTGTACCTACATAAACTTTATTACAATTTTCTGTATCATTTCCGTTACAAGGTATTTTGTATACAAAAAACTGCTTTATCTTCTCATTGTGCAAAATTTAATCACTATCCAAACTTTGAAAATGTATCAGTATTAAATACAGAAAATAACTATAAACGTCGTTATATGTTAGAAATGTTACAAATAATTAATATACCAACAACACAAAGAATTAACTTTAAAGCAGATACCGAGAATGTAGCTCAAATTTACAGACATCTAATACATAAGAAATAACACAATTTTTGTTTGTTATGTTATATTCATTTAAAAAACTAACTTTAATATTTTTTGTTTGTATGTTTAAAATTTTCATATACTTTTTTAAATGACAAATATTTTGAAATAACAAAAACAACATTTTTTCCTGAAGATGCTACACATTGATGTAGCGAAATATTGAAATAAAAATTAAATATTTTTATAAAAAAGACCTTAAGCATAAATAATTATTATATTAAAATAAATTTAAAAGGTCAAATAAAATTAAATAACTATTTTAAATTTAAAATAAATTTTTTTCCAAAAAATGAAAAAAAAATTAAATTTTGTTTACCTAAAAATATTTAAAATTTTGAAGTATAATTTGGTGAAGGGTATATAAGATTCGGCACAGCCGAATATAGCACTCTTACTTGTTTTTAATCACTTATATGTCATTTTCAAGTTTACATATCTGTAATTTATTCTCATTTAGTTATTGAATGTAAACAACAAAGTTTTTTCTCTGGCTTTGACAAAGCGTCATATGCGGGAAGTTTTGCTTTACTTCTTTAATTTGAGATGGTTTGTGCGGTTCAGAAGTGGTGATTATGACAGAGAAGAAGTTTGAAGAAAAACAAGTAAGAGTTTTTCCATTTTTTTTTTAATTTTTTTTTAAAAAATGTTTTTTCCAAATTTTTTTAAAAAATTTTTTTTAAATTTTTTTTTGAAAAAAAATTTATGACAAAAAATATTTTTTGATGAAAAAAAAATTCGGGTTAAAAAATATTTTTCCCGATTTTGACCCATTGTACATAGGTCCTTATATACTTACTATAGCCTTATCTACATCGTTGCAATGGACTTTGAAATATCTATCATTAGATATCCATATTGTCTATATTAATGACTTAGTAATCCAGATATAGATCAAAAATACGTCAAAAATCGAGGTTGTCCCGGTTTTTTGCTCATATCTCCGTTATTTATGGACCGATTTTGCTGATTTTAAATAGCAAACTTCACGAAAGCATGTCTGACAGAATTATTGAAGATTTGGATCTCGAAGATATCTGGGGTCTTCAGAAAATTGATTTCAACAGACAGACAGACGGACAGACAGACTTACGGACATGGCTTAATGGACTCCGCTATCTATAAGGATCCAGAATATATATACTTTATAGGGTCGGAAATGAAAAATGTAGAAATTACAAACGGAATGACAAACTTATATATACCCTTCACAGGGTCGGAAATGAAAAATGTAGAAATTACAAACGGAATGACAAACTTATATATACCCTTCACACAAAGGTGAAGGGTGTAATAATTGGAGGCACTACTCCAGGAAGATTGTTGTCAAACTCAACATGAACATGCAAAATTATTGGGAGCTACTCAAACAGCAATTTCAAAATATCTGTAAGCAGCAGGATTCATCTAAAAACAGGGAAATAGGTAAACATACCAATTGAAGCCGATAGACCTTGAAAGACGATTTTGTATGTCAGAAATGAAGCTTGAACGCTATAAAAGAAAATCATTTTTGCACCGAATCATTACTTTCGATGAAAAATGGATCCACTGCGATAACCCGAAACGAAGAGATCGTACGTGAAGCCCGGCCAAACAGGCGAATCGAAATCAAAGCTAAATATCCATGGAGCTAAGGTAATGCTCTGTATTTGCTAGGACCAAAAGGCTCCTATCTATTATTAGCTCCTGAAATCTGGCCAGACCATCAAAGGGAACTTGTACCGAACAAAACTGATTCGTTTAATGCGAGCATTTTTAAAAATTCCGCATTTTTAAGTCTTATGCCAATATATAGCGGAGTAGATATAGCCATGTCCGTCTGTATTTTGAAAATAACTTCTCGAAGCTTACATATATGATTGATACATCAATATATCCTATTTAAATTCGAAAAAATCGTCCGACAAATGGCTGCGATATAAGCAAAAAACCATGACGACCACGATTTTTTTTGCCTATTTTTGATCTAGATTTGGATTACTAAATCAATAAATTTCAAAGACCTTTCCCGTAACTTATATACTAACGCCATACAAATTTTTAATCGGGTCCTTGACATTTCAGATTTAGTCTATCTATCTTCCATATATATATAAATGAAATGGTCCGTGTTTGTAATGGCATCACGTGAGAAAGGCTGGAGCGATTTGGCTGATTTTATATAAGTTTGTCATTCCGTATATATATTCTGGATCCTTATAGATAGCGAAGTCGATTAAGCCATGTCCGTCTATCTGTCTGTCTGTTGAAATCAATTTTCTGAAGACCCCAGATATCTTCGGGATCCAAATCTTCAATAAGTCAGACATGCTTTCGAGAAGTTTGCTATTTAAAATCAGCAAAATCGGTCCACAAATGGCTGAGATATGAGGAAAAAACTAAGACAACTTCGATTTTTTAATCCGAATTTTTTTTTCACAAAAAAAAAAATAAAAAATTTTTTTTTAAAATTTAAAAAAAAGAAATTTTAAAATTTAAAATAACAATCGAAAAAAATTTTTTTCCAAAAAAATAAAAAAAACAACTGGAAAAAAAATTAAATTTTGTTTACCTAAAAATATTTAAAATTTTGAAGTATAATTTGGTGAAGGGTATATAAGATTCGGCACAGCCGAATATAGCACTCTTACTTGTTTTTATTCGATTCGATGGTTTCTGGAGATGGTTTGTAAAAAAAAATTTTAAAATTCCGTGTAACACTCGGAAAATTTTTTTTTTGAGTGCAGTCAACTGTAATAAAAAATATCCCTAAAGTATGCAGTACAAATTTAGATATTTTATATGCAAATAAATAAGAACAGGCAGGTTTATGTGGGTTGGAGAAACTTGAAGAACTAACATTAGTAAATGCTACCGGGCGAAGCCGGGCGGTCAACTAGTTTATTATAAATTCCCTGATGGCAGTTTTATTTCCAAAGTATTTTGATTTTACCAATATCTTTTAAAACATTTTTTTCTACCTGATCCAGGTTTGTCTTCAAATTAAAGGATTTGAAAAAATTTGACGTTAAATTTGCAATATTTTCAATTACAATTAAATACATTACTTTTCACACTGCTATTTAATCCATTTTAATTATATTTTACACTTAACAATGCTAAATTTATAATTTATTGTTACTCAATAATAAATAACCTTTATTCTGTTATGCACTGCATTCCCAACTTTAAACGACAGCTGTAATATTGTAACGAGTTTTCAATGTTTTTATTTTGTTAAATTATGATTCATTTAAATTAAAGTTCATTGCTTGATGTGTCAGTTCCTGTAAAATTAGGGGTAAGTTTTAGTTCCCTCTCTCTCCAAAATTAATTTCTTCACACCATGACTCTCACAAACAAACACGCGCTCTCCAACTCTTATAAAAATATCAACAACTTCCCTCCTTGTGGATTTTTACAGTAAAAACACCGCTATCAATTTTCATTTATACAACGGGGAGGGAGGTTCCATTTATCAAAGAAAATGTTGTTCTAAATTCATTTCTATCCCTTTAATCAACACCCAGGCAGACACACTGTCAGTCAGTCAGGCGTTTGTTCGTTATTTGATCGCGTGCAAATTGTTAATAACAAAAAAATCCAAACATTCGTTTTCTTTCCTTGTTTAGGTTGTTGTTTTCGTTCAACATTGACATTCAAAAAGTATTTTTAATGGACTCAAAACAAAAAATAGTTGAAAATGTCTATACGAGTAGAATATAAATAATTCGTGCACAAGTTTATATGAATTAAAGGAATTTGTTCGTTGTTTTTCCTAAGTTTGAAAAACTAAAATAAAATTGCTGACAATTAAGGTAAATTACTATTTTTTTAATTTACATAATTCAATTTAAGAGTTTGTTATTTACTTTGTTTAGAGTTGTAAAGTATTCTGTATAAAGAAAGAAAATAAATAGAAGAAATACAAAATATATATGAGAAACTGTTAGGGAAAGGATATGTAAGGTTGATAAAATAGTAAATATTTGCAAAAGGAGAAAATTTTTTTCAATATTTTGTTTGAAACAGAAGCATAACTTTAGCAACAATGTGAATACCATTTGAAATCCATTAACTTAAGGAAATGAGTAGTTTGGTTGGTCCGAAAAGTTAGCTTAACCCTCCAACCCGCAAACTTTAAAAAGTTATGGAATAATTTTTTTTAGGGTAATTATGATCCAATAAACTCGGAACAGCCATCAGAAACTAATTTGCAAATTAAGTTTAGGAACTAGGAGCAAAAAGGCGAAGAGTGCCTCAGGGCATTGTTGCCGGTTTAGGTGTAAAAAACAATAATTATGATACGATTTTATTGAAAAACTAATGAAAAAGAACTAACTTGAGTTTTACAACAATCTTCATGATGTAATGTCTCCAATGCATGGTCGTCAAACTGTTTTTGATGGCCTGGGTGATCTTTGTCTTTCATTTCAATATCACCATTTCTGAACCGAACAAACCATCTATTGATGGTTGAAACCAATGGAACACATTCACCATAAGCTTTGGTGATCCATCTGTGTGCTTCAGCGGCATTTCTTTCATATTAAAGAAGTAAAGCAAAACATAATATGGTAACGTGTCTTAATGACTTGTGAAAATGTCTAATACTTGAGTTCCTGCATAACAGGTTATAAAGCAGTCATTACTCGACTGCTTCTAGGTAATGCAAATATCATGTAAGAGTTCAGTAATGTTTTGACAAGAGTTTTATGGTAAATATCAAATTGAATATTCAATAACATAAGTAAAGTTGTATAAATTTCGAATCAAAAGAAGTAGTAATAGTCACGGCACTATTTTCTAACAAAGTGGGCGGCGACAACCACTTGCTGAAGCAAACAAATTTTAATATTGTAAAAAATGTTTCTCTAAACGCCCCTCATATGGAAACTAAATGTTCTTTGAAGATTTTCTTAATGGTTTTTAAAAAGTCTACTAAATAGTTAAATTGAAGTTTCAAGTCTTCCCGCATATAAACGATAATGGATTTGAATGATAAAAAAACCATTATATTAGAGAGAAAGAGAAAAACAGGCAAACTATTGTTCATTTGTATTTAACAAATGTTCACATTAAATGATTATTGTTTTAGATACTAGACATTAGTGGTGTGGAGATGATCATGACGATCACTACCCACCAGCTAAATATGTCTAAAAACCCAACAAACAAAACGCATTCATTGAAAGAAAGAATGAATGAAAGAAAAAACCAAATAAAATTGATTGTTTTAATACGCATGCGCGCCAAGTCCAAAGACAGTTAAAGATTGAGCTCAATGAATCCACGCAAAGTGATGAGTGACACAAATGTTGTGGCTTACAGTTAGACAGTTCGACGATAAGACATAAAGCCACAGACGGAGTTTTATAAACTTTGATGGGAATTTTTTTCCTCTTTCTTTTGTGTGTTTTTTGTTTGGGGGCTGTGAGGGGGTTTCAAATTTAAAGTTTCTTCTAAATGTTTGTTGATATTTTGACGTTTTATTTTTAAGATCACATGACAAGATAAGTGGTTTGTTTCATGTTGTTTTTCTGTTGTCGTTTGTTTTCTTGCCAAAGTTCTTGATAGAAAGTGAAAGATGCAGCAGCAGCAGCAGTCTTTTCACTTTTCTACTGCTGTGGGATTTTCACAAACAAGGCTGTTTGTTAGTGTTTATAAAAAGGAAACTTAAATCTTTGATAACATTAAAGCTGTCGATTTTTTTTTATTACTTTTGTTAGAAATTCCTTAAGAAAAAATTGCACATGATATGCTGCCAAATTTGGTTGTGTGTGCTGCCATAGATTGTGGGTTTGATTGCTGGTGTAGTAATAATAACAATGTTTGTTAAAATAAAGTTGAAAACACCCCATATATACTTAATATGGGCTTTCATAATTACGCTCATTTTCGTATTTTAACAAGTGTATATCATCGTTCAATAATACATTTGTAAAAACATAATACTATAAATTTTAAGCTTGACGTTTGAATTGAGCTACAGTCGAGCAATTTTGTTAAGGTATAACTTTTGTTATTTGAGCTATATATCTGGTATGAAGCTGGAATCGACAAAACTTCCTAGAACTCAACCATATATAAAGTTTTCTATTCATTATAAATATGTTTGTTCGAAATCGATTAACAATTTGTTTGAGAACGTCCAAATGTTATTAAAACATAAAAAAGTTAGTTGCTCTAACAAAATGTTGTAAGGTCAACTAAACATTTTATTATTCATCTTTAAATTTGATTTGTTGCAGTTCAAAATTGAGGTTTGATTAACTGTGGAAAGAAAATTAGTTGAGAATGTCGTAATAAAGACTAAAAAAGATCACTAGTTGCTCTCACACAATTTTGTAAGCACAACTAAATATTTTATTATTTGGATTTTGAAATAGACTTGTTGTTTGTTCAATTTTGAGGTTTGATTAACTATGTAAAGAAAACAAGTTAAGAAAATGGAAATGCAACTCTAACATACATCATTAGTTGTTCTAACAACATTTTGTAATCGGAACCAAATATTTGGCATTAAAACGGAATTGTTGTCTGTTAAAATTTGATGCTTGATTAACTATGTAAATAAAATGACTTGAGAACGTTGAAATATGACTAAAACATAAGAAAATTGGTTTCTCTAACAAAATATTGTAAGCAGAACAAACTATTTTATGATTTAGTATTACAATTTATTTGCTGTCTGTTTAAACTTGAAGAAAATTAGTTGAGAATGTCGAAATGTGACCAAAACAAAAGATAATTGGTTGCTCTAACAAAATTGTGTAAGTACAACTAAATATTTTATGATTTAGTATTAAAATTTATTTGCTGCATGTTCAAACTTCAAGTTTAAATAACTGTGTAAAGCAAATTAGTTAAGAACATCGAAATGTTACTAAAATATTAGAAAATTAGTTGCTCTAACAAAATTTTGTGAGCACAACTAAATATTTTATGATATGGCAGAGATTTGAACATGTTAACTAAATATCGTTTAATTAATAATGCTGCAATACATTCTAAAGGTAAAAATTAATCTTTTTTTTTTAAATCAGCATGTTTAGCGTCCTCTTAAATTCGTTATAAATCTCTCTTCAACACTTTTACTTTCCTTTACAACAAAAAAACTTTATAAATCTCCAATATTTTTTCTTTATCAATTACATACATTTTTCAAATAAAACCGGGTAATTAGATGTACGAGTAACTAGTGGACTAAAGAAAGAAATTGTTGTTAATGATACCTCCACAAATATGTCGATAATTTATTGTTTTTTTTTCTCTCTCTTTAATCTCTTATCAAATCAATTTGAACACAAGAAAAAAAAATTCAAAGTGTTTTTATCTCAAATCAAAAAAAAAAAATCACTTGAAAACAGTTTTGTATTTGGTCAGTTGAGTGTTGGCAAAAAATGGGTTGTGATGACATGATGATTGTATTTTTATGACCAAGTTTTTGTTAACATATTTAATTGAAATAAAAACCAAAGTTTATATATTTGTGTTAAAAAATAATATCGATTTCATAAATATGGGGTTTCAAAAGAAAATTATACTATAATTTAATAGAGACAAAAAGCTTTTACCGATTTACATTTAATTGAGAGGAGACTCATTTAAGGCGATGCACTATTTATGTCTATAGTTTTCAATAAATAATGATTGGAAATAATAAAGTGTTTTGTAGATTGATTGATATTAGTAGATTAATTGATTTTTAACAGATACAATATAAATATTTATGTTTTTTGTATAACAACATATTTAATATAATTTAAAATCATCTAATCAACTCTTTTTTCTTTCTTCCAATTGCAGGTATGTGTTAAAAATTTTAAGCTATAGGTATGTTGAAAACTTCAAAATATTTTAAAAAATTGTCCCAACAAGTTTGTCCCAAATTATTTTCTACACAAAAAAACGTTTGTCCCAAATTATTTTCTATAGAAAACAAGTTTGTCCCAAATTATTTTCTATATAGAAAACAAGTTTGTCCCAAATTATTTTCTATATAGAAAACAAGTTTGTCCCAAATTATTTTCTATATAGAAAACAAGTTTGTCCCAAATTATTTTCTATATAGAAAACAAGTTTGTCCCAAATTATTTTCTATATAGAAAACAAGTTTGTCCCAAATTATTTTCTATATAGAAAACAAGTTTGTCCCAAATTATTTTCTATATAGAAAACAAGTTTGTCCCAAATTATTTTCTATATAGAAAACAAGTTTGTCCCAAATTATTTTCTATATAGAAAACAAGTTTGTCCCAAATTATTTTCTATATAGAAAACAAGTTTGTCCCAAATTATTTTCTATATAGAAAACAAGTTTGTCCCAAATTATTTTCTATATAGAAAACAAGTTTGTCCCAAATTATTTTCTATATAGAAAACAAGTTTGTCCCAAATTATTTTCTATATAGAAAACAAGTTTGTCCCAAATTATTTTCTATATAGAAAACAAGTTTGTCCCAAATTATTTTCTATATAGAAAACAAGTTTGTCCCAAATTATTTTCTATATAGAAAACAAGTTTGTCCCAAATTATTTTCTATATAGAAAACAAGTTTGTCCCAAATTATTTTCTATATAGAAAACAAGTTTGTCCCAAATTATTTTCTATATAGAAAACAAGTTTGTCCCAAATTATTTTCTATATAGAAAATTATTTCTCCCAAATTGTTTTCAATTGAACAAGTTTTGTCTTAATGAAAGGCAAAGTGTGGTGAAATATTTTTTTTAATAAATTTCAATCATGTAAATAAAACAATTGTAAATTTTTTATTTATTTGATCTCAACAATTCATTCAACAATTTCTCATTTTCATTTCAACTTTTTCATTGAGACTTCGCACCACTTCCTTAGGCCACATTTAAGGAATTCATTTCACTCGAAATATTGATAAAATGAAGCATTCATTATACATGCTAAAAATGCAATTCATTTGGACCAGTTTCTCACAATCGAAATTTTTTCACTTGTTGCTGGTTTTTTTTTGTAAATTTTTTTCACAGCTTCACACGAAAAAACCAGCAACAAAAGAAATTCCACTTGCATTTTCAATTGGAAAATTTACACACTTTTATTGACACAGTAACAAAAAAAAAAAATACAACAAAACAAATAAATATTGTACAAACAATTTCGAATCAGAAAAAAATGCTTCATTGAAGATAATTGAAGTGCCTACACACAAGTGCATTTGCAACAAGACAACAAAAATGAAAAAAAAAAAATTCTTTCTTTTGTTGTACAACAAAATCAAAATGATGACTCTAGAGAGGAAAATGCTACAAAACAGCAGCAACAACGAAAAGTGGAATATTTAAGCAGTAGAAAGTAAATTGAGAAGATGCTGTTGTACAGATGCCATCACAATGGCTCAAGAAATATCCAACCAATACGAAATATACTTTATATATAAAGATACCAACCAAACAAATGGTGGTTAAATAAATAGACAGACTGACTGACAGACAGATAGACGGATGGAGGGACAGACGGACGATACAAGGCAAGTAACAAATAAAATCAAATCAAAAATAACCGGTACAAATAAAACATTCAATTGTCTTTCAATTGTTTTTGTTTGTTCCTTCATTCGTTACAAAGATGTTTAAATCGTTAACAACTTTAAGCCACATTTTCTCAGCAACACTATTATGCTGCAGCAACAACAACAACAATAAGTAGTAGCAGCAACAGCAATAATTTTCAGTTAAACGCATTATTACAAACAATTATTTGTTGGCAACACAAATAATGCTTTTAATTTTTGTGTGTAACTAAAACTAAATCATTTCATCAGTCAATGAGGCCTGTCATCGTCATGATCATCGTCATCTTCCCCGTCATGATTATCTTGACTTGACTGACTGACTCTTTTTTGTCTGCAGTATAAAACAACGAATGACAACAGCAATGTAAACACACAAAAACAACTTCAATAAAAAGAAATTTGGAATTTCAAATCAAATTGAAATATCGCATTCATAAAGAAGAGACATGTCAAATGATAAAGATAGAGAAAATAAGAAAAGTACCCTACAATTTAAACATCTTAAGATTTTTTTTTTCTATAAAAAATAATTTGGGACAAACTTGTTTTTTCTATAGAAAATAAATTTGGGACAAACTTGTTTTTTCTATAGAAAATTAATTTGGGACAAACTTGTTTTTTCTATAGAAAATTAATTTGGGACAAACTTGTTTTTTCTATAGAAAATTAATTTGGGACAAACTTGTTTTTTCTATAGAAAATTAATTTGGGACAAACTTGTTTTTTCTATAGAAAATTAATTTGGGACAAACTTGTTTTTTTCTATAGAAAATAATTTTGGGACAAACTTGTTTTTTTCTATAGAAAATTAATTTGGGACAAACTTGTTTTTTCTATAGAAAATAAATTTGGGACAAACTTGTTTTTTCTATAGAAAATTAATTTGGGACAAACTTGTTTTTTCTATAGAAAATTAATTTGGGACAAACTTGTTTTTTCTATAGAAAATAATTTTGGGACAAACTTGTTTTTTCTATAGAAAATAATTTTGGGACAAACTTGTTTTTTCTATAGAAAATAATTTTGGGACAAACTTGTTTTTTCTATAGAAAATAATTTTGGGACAAACTTGTTTTTTCTATAGAAAATAATTTTGGGACAAACTTGTTTTTTCTATAGAAAATAATTTTGGGACAAACTTGTTTTTTCTATAGAAAATAATTTTGGGACAAACTTGTTTTTTCTATAGAAAATAATTTTGGGACAAACTTGTTTTTTCTATAGAAAATAATTTTGGGACAAACTTGTTTTTTCTATAGAAAATAATTTTGGGACAAACTTGTTTTTTCTATAGAAAATAATTTTGGGACAAACTTGTTTTTTCTATAGAAAATAATTTTGGGACAAACTTGTTTTTTCTATAGAAAATAATTTTGGGACAAACTTGTTTTTTCTATAGAAAATAATTTTGGGACAAACTTGTTTTTTCTATAGAAAATAATTTTGGGACAAACTTGTTTTTTCTATAGAAAATAATTTTGGGACAAACTTGTTTTTTCTATAGAAAATAATTTTGGGACAAACTTGTTTTTTCTATAGAAAATAATTTTGGGACAAACTTGTTTTTTCTATAGAAAATAATTTTGGGACAAACTTGTTTTTTCTATAGAAAATAATTTTGGGACAAACTTGTTTTTTCTATAGAAAATAATTTTGGGACAAACTTGTTTTTTCTATAGAAAATAATTTTGGGACAAACTTGTTTTTTCTATAGAAAATAATTTTGGGACAAACTTGTTTTTTCTATAGAAAATAATTTTGGGACATCCTTTTTTTCTATACAAAATAATTTGCGACAAATTATTTTCTAAAAAAAAATTGTGACAAATCCTTTTTATAAAAATTGAGTTTTGGGACAATTAATTTTCTATATTGAACCATTTAGGACAAATTATGGAAAGAATTTTGTTTATAGTGAGAAAAGTAGGGTATTGACCCGTTATACAAAAAATTAAGGCGATTACGTTGCAATAATCAAAACAATGCATATCTTGAAATTGTTTACTGATTTTCCATTTATTTTGTAGCCTCGAATCTAATGAAAGTCTCCCAAGATTGGTAAGGAAAATGAAAAAAAAGACAAAGTATTTACAAATGAAAATTGAATAATGCGGCTGTTTATGAATTTAGAAAGACAGAGATGGACAGACAGACTGGCAGGCTGGTTGGCAGTTATACGAGTAGAAAAATAAAACGCATTCACAACAATTTTAAAGTAGGCAGAGCAATAAACAACAACAACATCAATAAGTAAAACTCACACAAATCTATATGATTTTGTTAAAATGATAAAGCTATAAATGTTTAAAATTTTACTACGTTTTTTTTTTTTATTTTATTCAGTTACAATGTTGTTGGAACAGCAACAATAAATAAACTATGCACCACCAACAAAATCCCAATATAAAATTTAAATAAAAATGCTAGCAACAACAATAAAAATAGTAATAATACAGAAAATAGACAGTTATTCATATAAATAGACAGACAATTGGATATATGAATGTTAAACAAACCGACTGAGGGACAGACAGACATACAGATGGGACGGACGGAAGGACGGATGCTTGTAGTCAAAGAATTACCCATGACTGCGTAGCTTTTAACAAGCCAAATAACGATTAATAGCGTTGCAGAAGAAAATAATTTCAGCAGTAAAAGAGTTTTATTAAAAATCTACATAAATATTTGAAGTTTGTTTGTTAACATTTCCAATAATTTTCCTTTCTTTAATATTTTAACAATGGGGAAATCTTTTGTTCATTTTATATACAAAAAAAAAGTAACTAAAACAGAAGATGTTCGTTTATTTATGTAAATTTTTCAAAATAAAGTATTGAATTTTGTTTTTTTATACCCTTCAGCTTCGTGAGAAGGGTATATATAAGTTTGTCATTCCGTTTGTAATTTCTACATTTTTCATTTCCGACCCTATAAAGTATATATATTCTGGATCCTTATAGATAGCGGAGTCGATTAAGCCATGTCCGTCTGTCTGTCTGTCTGTCTGTCTGTCTGTCTGTCTGTCTGTCTGTCTGTCTGTCTGTCTGTCTGTCTGTCTGTCTGTCTGTCTGTCTGTCTGTCTGTCTGTCTGTCTGTCTGTCTGTCTGTCTGTCTGTCTGTCTGTCTGTCTGTCTGTCTGTCTGTCTGTCTGTCTGTCTGTCTGTCTGTCTGTCTGTCTGTCTGTCTGTCTGTCTGTCTGTCTGTCTGTCTGTCTGTCTGTCTGTCTGTCTGTCTGTCTGTCTGTCTGTCTGTCTGTCTGTCTGTCTGTCTGTCTGTCTGTCTGTCTGTCTGTCTGTCTGTCTGTCTGTCTGTCTGTCTGTCTGTCTGTCTGTCTGTCTGTCTGTCTGTCTGTCTGTCTGTCTGTCTGTCTGTCTGTCTGTCTGTCTGTCTGTCTGTCTGTCTGTCTGTCTGTCTGTCTGTCTGTCTGTCTGTCTGTCTGTCTGTCTGTCTGTCTGTCTGTCTGTCTGTCTGTCTGTCTGTCTGTCTGTCTGTCTGTCTGTCTGTCTGTCTGTCTGTCTGTCTGTCTGTCTGTCTGTCTGTCTGTCTGTCTGTCTGTCTGTCTGTCTGTCTGTCTGTCTGTCTGTCTGTCTGTCTGTCTGTCTGTCTGTCTGTCTGTCTGTCTGTCTGTCTGTCTGTCTGTCTGTCTGTCTGTCTGTCTGTCTGTCTGTCTGTCTGTCTGTCTGTCTGTCTGTCTGTCTGTCTGTCTGTCTGTCTGTCTGTCTGTCTGTCTGTCTGTCTGTCTGTCTGTCTGTCTGTCTGTCTGTCTGTCTGTCTGTCTGTCTGTCTGTCTGTCTGTCTGTCTGTCTGTCTGTCTGTCTGTCTGTCTGTCTGTCTGTCTGTCTGTCTGTCTGTCTGTCTGTCTGTCTGTCTGTCTGTCTGTCTGTCTGTCTGTCTGTCTGTCTGTCTGTCTGTCTGTCTGTCTGTCTGTCTGTCTGTCTGTCTGTCTGTCTGTCTGTCTGTCTGTCTGTCTGTCTGTCTGTCTGTCTGTCTGTCTGTCTGTCTGTCTGTCTGTCTGTCTGTCTGTCTGTCTGTCTGTCTGTCTGTCTGTCTGTCTGTCTGTCTGTCTGTCTGTCTGTCTGTCTGTCTGTCTGTCTGTCTGTCTGTCTGTCTGTCTGTCTGTCTGTCTGTCTGTCTGTCTGTCTGTCTGTCTGTCTGTCTGTCTGTCTGTCTGTCTGTCTGTCTGTCTGTCTGTCTGTCTGTCTGTCTGTCTGTCTGTCTGTCTGTCTGTCTGTCTGTCTGTCTGTCTGTCTGTCTGTCTGTCTGTCTGTCTGTCTGTCTGTCTGTCTGTCTGTCTGTCTGTCTGTCTGTCTGTCTGTCTGTCTGTCTGTCTGTCTGTCTGTCTGTCTGTCTGTCTGTCTGTCTGTCTGTCTGTCTGTCTGTCTGTCTGTCTGTCTGTCTGTCTGTCTGTCTGTCTGTCTGTCTGTCTGTCTGTCTGTCTGTCTGTCTGTCTGTCTGTCTGTCTGTCTGTATGTCTGTCTGTCTGTCTGTCTGTCTGTCTGTCTGTCTGTCTGTCTGTCTGTCTGTCTGTCTGTCTGTCTGTCTGTCTGTCTGTCTGTCTGTCTGTCTGTCTGTCTGTCTGTCTGTCTGTCTGTCTGTCTGTCTGTCTGTCTGTCTGTCTGTCTGTCTGTCTGTCTGTCTGTCTGTCTGTCTGTCTGTCTGTCTGTCTGTCTGTCTGTCTGTCCGTCTGTCCGTCTGTCCGTCTGTCCGTCTGTCCGTCTGTCCGTCTGTCCGTCTGTCTGTCTGTCTGTCTGTTGAAATCAGTTTTCTGAAGACCCCAGATATCTTCGGGATCCAAATCTTCAATAATTCGGTCAGACATGCTTTCGAGAATTTTGCTATTTAAAATCAGCAAAATCGGTCCACAAATGGCTGAGATATGAGGAAAAAACCAAGACAACCTCTATTTTTGACCTATTTTTTACCTATATCTGGATTACTAAGACATTAATATAGACAATATGGATATCTAATGATAGATATTTCAAAGACATTTGCAACGACGTATATAAGACCATAGTAAGTTGGACCTACAATGGGTCAAAATCGGGAAAAAAATTTTTGAACCCGAATTTTTTTAAAAAAAAAAAAAAATTGAAAAAACAAAAAAAAAATTTTTAAAATTTAAAAAAAAAAATTTTTAAATTTAAAAAAAAAAAATTTTAAAATTTAAAAAAAAAAAAATTTAAATTTAAAAAAAAAAATAATTAAATTTAAAATAACAATCGAAAAATTTTTTTTTTCAAAAAATTCAAAAAACAACTGGAAAAAAAATTAAATTTTGTTTACCTAAAAATATTTAAAATTTTGAAGTATAATTTGGTGAAGGGTATATAAGATTCGGCACAGCCGAATATAGCACTCTTACTTGTTTTTATTAATATTTATAATAAAAAGAATTTTATTTATTTGTTTTTGATTAGTATTTATTTAAAATAATTATGACATTATTTTACTTTAAGTAGGTTATAATATCTTATTCTTTAGAAAAGTTATTCAAGATTGAAGCACTTGGAAATCTATTCAGCACTTTAAAGACCAAAATGAAATGTGAAATGTCTTTCTTGATAGAAGAAGATGGTCGATAGCTTTTATTCTGGTGGCTTCAAGCAATTGGAGACAAAATTTTTTCTATAGAAAACAGTTTAGAACAAACTTTTTTCTATAGAAAACAATTTGGGACAAATTTTTTTCTATAGAACAGAATTTGCGACACATTTTTTTCTCTAAAAAACAATTTGGACAAACTTTTCAAATTTTTTTCTCCAGAAAACAATTTGGGACATACTTTTTTCTCCAGAAAACAATTTGGGACAAACTTTTTTCTATAGAAAACAATTTAGAACAAACTTTTTTCTATAGAAAACAATTTGGGACAAACTTTATTCTATGCAAAACAATTTGGGACACATTTTTTTCAATACAAAATAATTTTGGACAAATTTGTTGTATAGAAAACAATTTGGGACAAACTTTTTTCTATAGAAAACAATTTGGGACAAACTTTTTTCTATAGAAAACAATTTGGGACAAACTTTTTTCTATAGAAAACAATTTGGGACAAACTTTTTTCTATAGGAAACAATTTGGGACAAAATTTTTTCTATAGGAAACAATTTGGGACAAATTTTTTTCTATAGAAAACAATTTGGGACAAACTTTTTTCTATAGAAAACAATTTGGGACAAACTTTTTTCTATAGAAAACAATTTGGGACAAACTTTATTCTATAGAAAACAATTTGGGACAAACTTTATTCTATAGAAAACAATTTGGGACAAACTTTATTCTATACAAAACAATTTGGGACACAGTTTTTTCAATACAAAATAATTTGGGACAAATTTGTTGTATAGAAAACAATTTGGGACAAACTTTTTTCTATAGGAAACAATTTGGGACAAACTTTTTTCTATAGGAAACAATTTGGGACAAAATTTTTTCTATAGGAAACAATTTGGGACAAAATTTTTTCTATAGGAAACAATTTGGGACAAATTTTTTTCTATAGGAAACAATTTGGGACAAATTTTTTTCTATGGAAAACAATTTGGGACAAACTTTTTTCTATAGAAAACAATTTGGGACAAACTTTTTTCTATAGAAAACTATTTGGGACAAATTTTTTTCTATAGAAAACTATTTGGGACAAACTTTTTTCTATAGAAAACTATTTGGGACAAACTTTTTTCTATAGAAAACAATTTGGGACAAACTTTTTTCTATAGAAAACAATTTGGGACAAACTTTTTTCTATAGAAAACAATTTGGGACAAACTTTTTTCTATAGAAAACTATTTGGGACAAACTTTTTTCTATAGAAAACTATTTGGGACAAACTTTTTTCTATAGAAAACTATTTGGGACAAACTTTTTTCTATAGAAAACTATTTGGGACAAACTTTTTTCTATAGAAAACAATTTGGGACAAACTTTTTTCTATAGAAAACAATTTGGGACAAACTTTTTTCTATAGAAAACAATTTGGGGCAAACTTTTTTCTATAGAAAACAATTTGGGACAAACTTTTTTCTATAGAAAACAATTTGGGGCAAACTTTTTTCTATAGAAAACAATTTGGGACAAACTTTTTTCTATAGAAAACAATTTGGGACAAACTTTTTTCTATAGAAAACAATTTGGGACAAACTTTTTTCTATAGAAAACAATTTGGGACAAACTTTTTTCTATAGAAAACAATTTGGGACAAACTTTTTTCTATAGAAAACAATTTGGGACATAATTTTCTCTATAGAATAATTTCTGACAAATTGGGACAAACTAGAAAATAATTTTGGACAAACTTTTTTCTATAGAAAATAATTTTGTAGAATGTTGTAGAACAGTTTAGGACGCTAAAGCAGAAAATTTTCCCAAAAAGTTCTTGGTATGGCAAACAATATGCAGTTGCGGCAAAATAAGCCAAACATTTGTTACAAAGGGCTCATAAATACCGAAATTTACATCAAGGAATGTTAACAAAAGAGGATGATTTTATTCATAAGATTTTTGACCTGATTTTGCCCTATTTGTACCAAGAGAGGCAAATCCTCCAAACTGCCTGGAGCTAAGACCAGTGGAGAGATATTGGGCTCTTGTTAAAAGAGAATTGAAGAGCACAAAAATGGTGTCCAAAAGTGTGGTAGATTTTAAATGGAGATGATGGACTACCTGTTCGAACAAAGTGACATAAAGCACCATAGAAACGTAAATGTTAACCATAACCATTTCAAAGTGTTTACAAGTTTGTTAACAATATTATGGTCACTGTAATTATGTATATGATTGCGGCTTAAGTTACCATTCACATGATTGTAGCAACCATAAATACGATTGTAGCAATAACTTGTTCTAGCAACAAATTGCATCAGGCTTAGTGTTATTGAAAGTGCCTTCTACATCTAGGAAACATCCCACTGCTACTCTCCATGTTTCGGGAAAATGAGAAAGAGGAGGAGAATGTAGATAATTTTGTTGAAATTCTAGCAATGTAATCACGGTCCTATTTGTCTCCTTACTATTTTGGAGTCGACTACAGTTTTCAATATCCATTAAAACTAAAAGTAACAAAATATTTTTTAGTTAAAATTCATATATATTTTTTAAATGTATTCAAAAACAATTTTGAAAAATTATCTATTTTTCATAAGGTGTATTTTAAATTTTCGCCCAAAATTTTGTTCAGCTGTATACATACAATCATTAAGACGCCACTCCGCCAAGTTACAATTGAAAACATTGTGTTGTGTCTCAAATCAATTTAAAATTCAACTTCCTGTAAAGTTTTCAAACAAAAATTTAAAATGCAAAAAAGTTTTTATGGCAGTGGGTCTTTAGTTCACAATCATCGTAGCCCGAGTACATTTATAATTATCAAATTTCAACAACCTTTGAATTCAATTCATCAGCATATGTAATTTTACAACAATAACAGCAACATATTTATACAAATACAACAAGACAATAAAAACGATTGTATTACAACTTGGTGGCAATTGACTTATCTTTCTAAGATTACAACGGTTACTCTTTTGCTGTGTTCAGAGTGTGTATGTTTTTTTTTAAGTTTTAAGGAAATGAAATTTAAACATTTACTGATTTTTTTATATAGATGGAGCATAAAAACCATGAGTAACTACAACAGCAAAGACAAAAAGGTTATTAGAGCATTAACATAATAATGTTTAAAATTAAGGAGTGTAAGTAGTTAAATTGGAACAAGTACTTTTAAGGATGGACTTTCTTATGTCGCTTATAAACCAGAATAAAATTGGCAATGATGTAGCATTACAGATTAACATTGTTTATAACGACAACTATCTACCGTCTGCATTACTTAGAGGTAGTTTAGTAATGTTTGGCTTAAAATCTGATTCTCATGTTACAGTAATGCATAATATTTAAATTGAAACATGACAGCTTTTAACATGCCTTTGCTAAGCATAAATAGAATTCTAATTTAGTTAAGAATATTTTACATTTAAATAGTTATAAAGGGTCTTTCATTGAGCGCTTCCTATCTTTAAATTTACATCAAACAAAGTGTGTATGAGATATCGAAATTTTTAATGTGTTTCAAAGGCCATCGATGCCAATATGTATGAACAATTGGCTTCCACAAAGCATTTTAATCTTTTGCGATTTGTTGCAGTTATATAAGATTACCCTGTCCTAGTTATTGAAGTATCGTTCGTCTCCATGTTTGATGTTGCCATTAGATCCAGTCTATTGTTATATTGCCTTGTATCAGTTTAATTAAACGGTTGTTGTTTCAGCTAAGTAGATAATTGGTTTGCAGTAGCAGGTTCTGGTATACATGTATGATGTTGCCATAAGCTCCAGTCTATTGTTATTTTTGCCTTGTATCAGTTTCGTTAATCGGTTGTTGTTCCAGCTAAGTAGTAGCTCGTCCTAGGATAATGGGGCTGCCATCTGTCGTTGCCTAGAAACAACGCCCTCTGTGTATTTGGTGTAGTGGTGGGGAACCTTGCTAATCTTTGATTTCTACCTTTTTCCCAGTGGGTGGCGGCTGCCTGACTTTTGTCATGATTTTATCATCTTTTCCAGGATTATTTGTTTAGATGGAGTTAAAGCCAGGGATCAAACCTGGGGTGTTTGGTTTTGTAGGCAAGTATTTTAACCACTAAATGTTTGCAGCTTCGGCTTCGCTGATTGGCGCCTATCGGAAATGTCTAATTTTCCATGACTATGGCGCATAAATCAGGCTGAAATTAATCGATGGCAAGATTTAGGTTGGCTTTGAGGGACCCTGTGATTTGTGGCTTATTTGCATAGAACTGAGACTTAAAAAAAATTCCACAAGAAAAAGTCTAACGTGGTGAAATCGCACGATCTCGATGGCCAGTTCACATCACCTCCACGTGAGATGAACATGTACTCAAATAGCTCGTTCAGGCTGTCCAATGTGGCATGAGATATGTGGCACGTGGCGCTGTGCTATTGAAACCACATGTCGTTGGTGTCTTATCATTCAATTCAGGCCAAAATCAGTTGGTAATAGCGCTCCCCATTGACGGTAATGGCTTGGCCAACTTCGTTCCTAATGAAATATAGAAGATATATTGGACGCTCTTGGATCTCATGTGGTTTGGTATCGTCTTCAATTCGATAATATTGTTTTTTAATGTTCCCATTCATCAAGAAATGGGCGATGCGCGCGGAATGTCCAACTTCGGAAGTCAGCTTAGAATTTGCCCATTGATCCTCTCAATGGTTTTTACTCTAATTCCACATATCTCATCCTCGTTAGATGACCATGTCCTCAAATCGCTCGTGAAGAAAGTCCAATGTGGCATGAACTTTGTGGTACGTAGCGCTCTCCTTGAAACAACATGTCGTTGGTGTCCATATCATCCAATTCAGACCAATAACGCCGTTGATGATAAGGGCCTGGCTAACATCGTTGCTATTGAAATATGGACGATGTCTTGGACGATCTTGGATCTAATGGTGTTTGGCGTTATATCAGTACATGGTGATTTGCCAAAACAAACTGGCTGCTATCAACTGTCAAAGTTCGTAAGTCCCTATTGGAAGACCATTTAAATTCATCTAAGAACAGCTTACAATTTGCCCGTTCATTGATTTTTAACATCTGTACTCTAATTCCACTTATCTCAACCCTTATTTTCGTCGGTTTTTCCATAACTTGAGGTTGATGCTGCTGTTGCACTCTTAACACTTTAAAATTGTTTTCTTTTGCCACTTTTACTCTGACTTGTATTGACTTGATTGAGTATTTGTTGTTAGTATTATTATTATTGGTGTTGTCTTTAAACAACTAATTGTTAAGTCTTCAGTTTAAAAGTGTTTTTTTTTTTTGTTTGGTTTTGGTTTAAGTTTTTTCCTAAGTCTTAACCAAAGTGGGCGTCTGGTTTTATTGAAAAAAGAAGGAGTCATAATGATGGATTGTTGGCGTGCAATAGAGAGATGACTGTGATTTCGTTTGGTTTTTTTTTCTACAGATGTTGAAATCAGTTTGTCTGCCTATTTGTCTGTCTAAAAGAAAAGTAGGTATTACTTTTCCTTTTTTTGTGTTTTTCATGGTTTGGATTGTAGTTATTGTGGCAAATTGTGGTTTTTGCATAAATTTCATCATCATCTTCGTTAACAAAATTCAATAATCCTCTGCATCTCTCACTAAACATCAGCATCGAAATCAAAATCCATTTATCCATCCATCCATCTGCTCATACACATAACATAAACGTTAACAAGTTGCCCGTTAAGTTGTTTAACAAATTACCAATAAATGATATTTTTCTCGGTTTTTTTTTTGCCAATTTAATCAATCACACGTTCAATTTTTATGTTTTTGTATACAAACATTTCAAAAACTAAAGGTTTGCTTGATATTTTTTTCCTGGTTACAATCAAATGTTTTCTTGTTGTTTTTTTTTTACCAAAATAATTTAAAAGTAACAAACAACCTATAGATAACCTGGCCAGTTTTTTACAATGGCCAGTCAAAAAGTCAGTCAGTCATTTAGTTTTTCAGTTGGTATCATGAGATATTTCCATCAACTTTTAAACCTTTTAAGATATGACTTTTTGTTGTTGTTGCTGCCAAAGTTTGATGAAAAACTTTTGACGATTGGAGTTATTGCAACAATATTCTCAGTGGTCAGTTGTGTTTTAAAGTACAGTGCACAGTGGGCTAGAATCAAAATGTTTTGCAAATAAAATTGTCATTTATAACTGGCATTTGCGATTGGCATACAATATTACATATGCATAGCAGAAGATCAATCGAGTTTAAGTTTTGACGATCGAATGCACAGCCCAGTCATTTCGAACTGGCGACATGGTTAACAAATTTGGACGTATGAAATTTAATTATGGGGAATGGCTAGCAACACAGATATTGATCTTATACAGATCAGTCCAATCGAAAATTCTTAGGACCATGATGGGAGCATAACAAATGAAAATATCCACAGGGACTTGGGAGCTTTTTTGAAAATGCCTTCCATTTATGGACTTTAGAAACATCATGTGGACCATTCCTTCTACCTGGACCATGTTTTCTATCAACGGACAAGTTTTCTCGATACTGTTTAATAACATTGGAATCAATTTTACGGCAGACCTTTGATTGTTTAGCCAACTTTTTGTAGGACCTTGTTGGGTTTTGTTGAAAATATTTAATAATTTTAATACTCACTTTTACGGTTCGGTTTCGGCCTGACAAACTTGTTTGATCGGACTCTAGTAAAATTACTTTTGCACCACTAATATACATTTCTTTGATCATGGTCACTATCAAATACATGCTTTCATTCAATTCTCAAACTTTCATTAAAGTTATATCTTGTATTTAGTAATGAAGCTTTAAACTACTGTTTAAACCAGTATTTGTCAATCTTGCCACTGTGAAACTGACTTTGAAATATCACTTTTATTGTCGTTGTTGTCCACCCACTGTCCCTCGCTATAGAGGAATGTTTTGATGTTTTTGTTTTTTTGTTTATAATTTTGTTGTTGTTTTCATGATGTCTTGGCAATCTCTCCCCCCATTTGACCAGTATGAGTGAGTGATAGATGCCGAAGAGTGAGAGTTCGTAAAGGTTAATAACGGTAATAAATATGAGTTTTTGTTGCAGATGCTGGTGATTTTTCCACTGATGCAGTTAAAAACATTTTTCATTATGAAATTATGTTTTTTTTTGTCTATTTTTGTTTTTCCTTTCAATCAAAACAATTTTGTCAATTTGTTATTTGATTTTTGCTGAACAATTTAAGTGCAAAATTTATGTTTGTCTGTAACCGAGGCCGTGGTTTAGTGTAAATAATATTGATGAAAATTTATTAAAAGTTATAAAACTAAACTAATTTCCTTTTAAACATTGTTGTAATCAAATGTTTAGCCTTAAGGGAGTTGGAGCAGGAGTATAAGGAGGGAAGTAGGGGAGGGGAGGTTGGCTGCAAAAATAAATTTCCCTTGCTTTAGTCAGTCAGTCAAGACATTTTAGCCAATGGCCATTTAATGAGATTTAAATTTTTATTGATTTCCTTTTAGTGCAATGGCAGGCCAAAGAGTAACAGAGAGATACCACTGAATTATATTTGCATTTAGTTGTTGTTATTGTTTAGTTTATAATTTATGATCTCCCCCAGTCTTGGTGTCTAGTGAGGTTTGGAAGTGATGGTGATGGTGGTGGTGGTATTTTTAAGGTGGGTGGTTTGATTTATACTCTATAATGAGTTTCAGCAAAAATTTTCTTAAATAAAGGAAAACTAAATTTCGTTATCTTTGGCCATGATGCAATTTGTTAGTGGTGTTTTTTTTTGTTTGTTCACTGTTTAAAATTATGGTATTTTAATAATTTATGGTTTATTTTACGCGTTCATAAATGTAAAAGGTGTCAAATTTGTTTTAAGGCTGCTAATTCTACCTTCAAGGGTTGTGTGTTATATTTAAGCCCTTAAATATATTTGTTTGTATTTGGTAGTTGTGGGAAATTATTTTAAAATTTAAAATAACTTGAAATTTAATTTCGAAAATTAGAATTGGTTTAAATGTTATTTTATAGACTTCGTGGCAAAAGTTGTGTTGTGTCAATCGAACTATTATTAAATAAACTGAGTTTACCATATATTACAGGTTATTCTAAACTGATAACTAGCAACTCCACCTAAGAGTCTAAGAGTCGCTATATTGGAAATTATTTGAGGAGCTGTAGAACAAAAGGTACTTTTTTGAAAATTTAAAAATTTTGGGAAATTGATTTTTTCTAGAAGATTTCAACCCAAATATAAAAATACCAAAATATCAATTTGTAAAAAAATTCGAAAAAGTACCTTTTGTTCTGCGGCTCCTCAATAATTTGTTGTACGAAGAACCTTAAAGGTCTAGATTTTTAAGTTAAAGTTTTACTTGAAATTTTTGGGTTCGCTAAATATAAATTGGAAGCTTAGCAATTGACGGCCACATTTATTGAAAACGTCTAAATTTAATAAATCGATCGTCATATTGAATTAAAGAAATTCAACTTAAGATTCTTATGTAGCTACTAGCTAGTCTACAAATCCTGAAGTTTTAGAAATGGAAAACATTTGCCGCTATGTGAGGTCTTTTTAAACAATGTTGGCTACCGTTACCGCTAAAATACCGTTACTTCTGAATACGGTTACTGATATTGTTACTGAAAGTTTGTTTAGATTGTAAAAATAAAAAATGTTTTATTTCGGTAATAAACAGAGACCGGAAATAACTCGTCCATATACCAAAAAAAACTCAAATTCGGATTTATATTTTGTGATAAAAATAAATCACTCCGCCATGGCTCGCCATGCTGAAAATGGAACTTCAGATTCCTTCTGAAGACTCTAAACACAAAGAAAAAGCTGTTATACATAACATTTATATAGGAAATACTAATGGACTCAACATTTTCATGTGCTATACACAAAATTTTCTATAGAAAAATCTGTTATACACAGAACATACAGAAATATATATAAAATTTTCTATAAAAAAAATCTATAAATAAAATGTTATACACGAAATGTAATATAGAATAAGTACCCAAATTTTTTTTTAGAATAAAGTGTTATACTCTAAATTTTCTGTAGAAAAAACTGTTATACAGAAAAGTTTGCACAGAGAAAACTGTTATGAACAAACTTTATCTATATAGAAAACTGTTATACATAGCATATTCTGTTATAATGTTATACAGAAATTGTTATACCCAATTTTTTTTTTAGAAAAATCTCTTATACACTAAATTTTCTAATAAATCGATTGATGTTCAAAACATTTATCCGTCTTGCTTTAAACAACGTAACTGCGAAATCAGAGCTGTAAATGAATCATTCTTTTTTGATTTTAATTCATTATGAATTAGCTAAATTTTGAATTAATTCATTGAATTGAATGAAATTTGAATCAATTCAAACGAATTAGGCAACAATGAATTTCAATTCATTTCCAATTCAAATGAATTTGTAAAAATGAGTTGCAATTCATTTACAATTCATTTGAATTGAATTGATTTTGAATTAATTCAAATGAATTAGAAAAAAGAATTAGCAATTCAAATGAATGATTCAAAAATGAGTTGCAATCAATCAAATTCAAGAGCAGATCTCTAGGGGGAATGAAAGATTTCTCCTACCAAAATGAAAATATCCACTACAAAAATTGAAAAGCCTTGTCCTGTATACGCGCCTGATCAATGAAAACATGGTGTTTGGAGTTTATTTCTTCAAGAAGAACTGATTTTTATTTTGAAATACGCTGAACGACAAAACATATTTAATATTCAAGAAGCAATTAATAATTTTTGAAATTTTGTGACCCACGACCACAACAAACTTTTTGCTAATATTTATATTATATTTATTTCAAAAAAATAAAACTATCATCCAAAAATAATCAAAAATCAGGAAAAATTACAATGTATGTAGTTCAAAACACAATTGAGTTTCATAAATAAGGCTAATTAGATTTAATTAGAATGCATCATTCACCTTAAACAGCAATAGCTTTTCAAAATAATCATCTGAAAGAAATCCACGTTTAGGGATGTTTAGAATATATAGAATATGTTTAGAATATAGGCGTAATCTTTCAACACCAGCTGACGATGGTAACGGCGCATTATATTTAAAGGAATACTTTTTAACCGTCGATTAATTATACTGCATACTTAATGACATTGAAGAATCTGCTAAATATGCTGCGAATTTCGCGTCGGAGTTGGAAATGAATTGCTAATTTGTTTTCTAATTCGTTTGAATTAATTCAAAATCAATTCAATTCAAATGAATTGTAAATGAATTGAATTAATTCAAAATCAATTCAATTCATTTGAATTGGAAACGAATTACAATTCATTTTTACCAAATTCATTTGAATTGACTCAAATTTCATTCAATTCATTTTTTTGTGTGAATGATTCGCGAATTAATTCAAAAATGAGTGATTCATTTACAGCTCTGTGCGAAATACTATTCCTAATCGTAAAACCAAAAATTAAAATTCTTTAAGGAGTGACATCGAAAAAACTTTAACACATGTTTTTCCTTAAAACTTTTAACTCAAGTATTATTTGATTTTTTTTGATCAAGTTACCTTTGAAAACTATGTCAGTTATTATGATTAATGTCATCAATTATGTATATTTGTTGTTAATCTGATTATCTGTTAATCTGTCATCAATTATGTATATTTGTTGTTAATCTGATTAAAATAAGTGACAAGAAAATAGTGCATACTAAAATTATTAAATATTTTCAACAAAACCCAACATGGTCCTACAAAAAGTTGGCCAAACAATCAAAGGTCTGCCGTCAAATTGATTCCAATGTTATTCAACAGTATCGGGAGAACTTGTCCGTTAATAGAAAACCTGGTTCAGTTAGAAGGAATGGTACACATGATGTTTCTAAAGCCAATAAATAGAAAGCATTTTCAAAAGAGCTCCCTATACATCCGTTAGGAAAGCAGTCCGTTTAGCTCACTACTCGGACTATTTGGCACGAAAAGTTAAAGCCCATGCAGGTTTAAAAACATACAAGGCTCAAAAAGTTCCTGAAGGAACTCTGCTAAAAATTTCGAGGCCAAATACAGAGCACGGAAATTAAAGTCAAATTTTATACAAAAAATATAAATGCTGCATAATGGATGACGAAACGGAAAATTTTTCGCATCTTCCATGTCAGTATTTTTATGTTGTTGATGCTCGAGAGAATGTTGTAATAAAGGTTAGGACCCAAAAGCAGAAAATTTTCCCTAAAAGTTCATACCAAGTAATATGCAGTTGCGGCAAAAGAAGCCAAACATTTGTTACAAAGGGCTCTATAAACACCGAAATATACATCAAGGAATCTTTACTTACATAAGACTTTTTAATGTGTCCACTTATTTTTGGCCAGATTTGGCATTCTGTCACTATGGTAAGCAAGGTCTAGAGTGGTAAAAGAGCAATAATGTGGTATGTATGCCAAAAGAGGCAAATCTTCCAAACTGCCTGGAGCTAAGGCCAGTGGAGAGAATTGAAGAGCACAAAAAGTTGTCCAAAAGTGTGGTCGATTTTAAACGGAGATGGATGTTCGAACAAAGTGACAGAAAGCACCATAGAAACCTTAATGTAAGGGTTTCCGGAAAATGTTCATAAATTCATCGCTATTGATTAGAACCATAAAAATAATATTTTTTGTAAATTTTAATAATAATTTCAATCAAATAAAAATAAATAAAAACTGTAGGATTAGTGGTTTCTTTTTGTAAAGATTTTTTCGATCTCACTCTTTAAATAAAATGTTGATAACTCAAAACCAGTCGGTTGTCACCATAAATAGCTGCTGCAGCTGTACTTTTTTTAATTTATACATTTTTCTATAATTATTTCCTTTTTAACATAAACTGTTTTTTATAATTTTAATCATTTTTTTCTTCTTTCCATTTCTTTTCAGACCTTCCCTGAGAGTCTATAAGTGTTTTAAAGTCCGGCTTCACAATAACCTTAAATGTATTTTTGTGTTCAAAAAATTTGACTTTCTTTGCCCATCTTCCTCAAAACAAATGTTGGCAATTTTTAATGTTTATTTAACTAACAAAACAAAAAAATAATAAAAACGGCAACAGCTACAAATATGTTTATGTGATGCACCACTTGTCTGACTGTCTCTCTTAAACTGACTTTCTGTCTGTCTGTCTGTCTGCCCCATCTAACAATTTGAATTTGTCCTCTTGAAAGTCCATTGAATATTTTCGTTATTTTTTTTTTGTTATTATGCACTTAATTTTCCTATAAATTTTGCAACCACCAAGAGACACTCATTAAATCACATTGATCTTCTTAACAAATTGTATTTTGTAAAAAATTACCAAATAAAAAAAGAAGATAAATTGTGTTTAATATTTGCTGGCTTGACTACGAACACGTGCTGTGGCTTAATTAAAAGTTTTTGTACGTTTGGAAAAACGAAAATTTTAAAAAAAATCCTGCTCAATTTGGAAGCCAAATAGAAAAGGTAAGTGGAAAATTTCAGTTTATTTACAATTATTTACATATGGGGTCGGAACTTGCTATTAAACTACAAATCGGAAAATGTGTCAAAACAGATAAAAGCCAATAATTTTGTTTAATAGAATTTCAGAAAAATAACTAAAACATTTTTATTGACATAAAATGAAGAGATAATTGTCTAATCAAATCATACATTTAATTTTAATTAGTCAAGTGGTTTGTAAGATTATTGAGATTATTCAAAATTGTATTATACAAATAACAATTTCATGTGAAATTAATGCTGAAATTAATAGTTTATTATTTAGCTGTTAAATTTCAGAAACATGTTCTTTTTTTTAAGAATTATTTGTTGCTATTGAGGGCGTTAACAAACTTGTTAAAAAATGTTTGTGTGTTTTTTAAATGTTGGGCCAACAGTTTTGAACTTTAATGTTCTTTTTGTTAGCCTTGTTACTGTATTTCTTAGTTATAATAAGTTGATATCTATAAATAGATTTAGCAATAAACGATAAACTATAATTGCAAAAAAAAAAAAATTAAACAAAAACTACCAAATTTGGTCAAATATACAAAAACACTATTTCACTATTTCTAGTTTTTTCCTTTTCGTTAGAGCTGCACTACTAAAGTACTAATTAAACATTTAAACAGAATTGAATGTTCACAGAATAATGAAATTGAATTAATAATATAAATGAAATCATTTTAACAATTTTCAGTTCTACAAACTTTATCTAATAACAAATTGAAAACGACGAAATAAAAACACAAAAATAAAAAATTATCAATTTGAGAGATAACTAAATAAATATGAACAAAAACACCGAGTGAAATAATAATAAAAAACTTGTTAAAAGTTTGAGTTGTTATCAGGGATGGAAAATGAAATGAAACAGAAATCCATCTATTTAGAAAACTGTTATGCAGACAATTTTTTATAGTGAAAACTGTTATACAAACAAATTTCTATATAAAAAAAAACTGTTATACACAAAATTTTCTATAGAAAAAACTATTATACAGAAAAAATTGTACAGAGAAAACTGTTATACTCAAAATTATCTATATGAAAACTGTTATACACATAATATTCTGTAGAGAAAAACAGTTATACAGAATTTTTCTATAGAGAAAACAGTTATACAAAAAAAAACTTTTTAGAAAACTGTTATGCAGACAATTTTCTATTGAAAAAATTTTGTGCATAATATATTAAATAGAGAAAACAATTATACATACATTTTTCTGTAGAGAAAATTGTTATACAGAAATTTGTCTACAAAAAAAACTTTTATATAAAATTTTTTCTATAGTGAAAACATTTATACACAAAATTTTTCTATGGTGAATACTGTTATATATGAATAAATATAGAAAAACTGTTATATAAAAAATACAAGTAACTGTTCCACAAACAATATTCTACTGAAACTGTTATACACAAAATTTTCTTCAGAAAAAAACTGTTATAAACAAAATTTTGTACAGAGAAAACAGTTATACACAAGTTTATATATTTCGAAAACTGTTATACACAGAATATTTTTGTAGAAAAAATAGTTATACAGAATTTTTCTATAGAGAAAACTGTTATACAAAAAAATGTCTATAAAAAAAAAATTGTTATGTAAACAATTTTCTTTGGAAAAAAACTGTTATGCAGAATATTTTCTATTGAAAAATTGTTATACAGAACATATTTAATAGAGAAATCTATTATATAGAGATTTTTCTAAGAGAATACTATTATACAGGAATTTTTCTTCAGAAAAAACTGTTATACACAATTTTTTGTATAGAGAAAACTGTTATACAGAACAGTGAAAACTATTATACACCAAATTTTTTACAGAACAAACAGTTAGATTTTTCTAAGAGAATACTATTATACAGGAATTTTTCTTCAGAAAAAACTGTTATACACAATTTTTTGTATAGAGAAAACTGTTATACAGAACAGTGAAAACTATTATACACCAAATTTTTTACAGAACAAACAGTTAAACACAAAATAGTCTAAAAAAAATTGATACGTTGGTACTTTTTTGAAACTGTTATACGCAGAATAATCTAGAGAAAATAGATATACAGAATTTTTCTATAGAGAAAACTGTTATACAAAAAATGCCTATAAAAAAACTTGTTCTGTAAGAAATGTTCTTTGGAAAAAACTGTTATACAGAATATTTTCTATTGAAAAATTGTTATACAGAACATATTCAATAGAGAAATCTATTATATAGAGATTTTTCTGCAGAGGAAATTGTTCTATTCTAGAAATTTTTCTTCAGAAAAAACTGTTATATACAATTTTTCGCAGAGAAAACTGTTATACAGAAATTTGTCTATGGTGAAAACTGTTATACACCAAATTTTTTACAGAAAAAACTGTTAAACACAAAATAGTCTAAAAAAATTGATACGTTGGTACTTTTTTGGAACTATTTCATGTTCTAAAATGCTCTAGTATTCCAGCGATTCTACAGAAATAACTGTTATACACAAATTTGTCTATAGAATAATCTATAGAGAAATACTTATACAGAATTTTTCTATAGAGAAAACTGTTATACAAAAAATGCCTATAAAAAAACTTGTTCTGTAAAAAATGTTCTTTGGAAAAAACTGTTATACAGAATATTTTCTATTGAAAAATTGTTATACAGAACATATTCAATAGAGCAATCTATTATATAGAGATTTTTCAGTAGAGAAAACTGTTATACAGACAATTCTCTACAGAAAAAACTGTTATACATAATTTTTTCTATAGAGAAAACTGTTATACAGAAATTTGTCTATGGTGAAAACTGTTCTACACCAAATTTTGTACAGAAAAATCTATTAACACAAAATAGTCTAAAAAAATTTGATACGTTAGTACTTTTTTGAAACTACTGCATATTCAAAAGAACTCTAGTATTCCAGTGACTCGTTTGCTAATCTCAAATTATTTTTAGTTTTTCATGTAAAAAGACAAATTTACACAGTCCTATAGACCCTGATTTATTTCATCTTTCATTTAAAAAGTCAGTCGAAAAAAACTTATACATACTTGTGTTAAGTTAAATAAAGCTTTGACAGGTTTCAATATAAAAATTCTTAGAAATACGTAAATTTATTTAAATATTGAGAAATTCATAAAATATTGGAATATTACTCGGTATTTAAAAATTTATCCACTTTTTCCAGAAATCTTCCCATTAAATTTTTAATAGTTACTTCCGTTACCTTTTTGGAGGAGTTGGTCCACTTACGATTAAAATCGGGCATGTTCTCTGATACCTTTCCTTTGTTGTTTACTACTTTTTTACAAGACAATTGGGTGGATTAGCCTCCCGTGCCATATCGGCCCGGATATATGAATTCGAAAGAGTTGTTCGTCTTCTTTTGCCTTTTCAATATCTCTTAGATCTTTTTTCTTCCTGATCCAGATTTTCTTTCAATGTTCAAGTCTTCCTTATACTGTTTGAAACAGTGGGATGATGAATCTTCAGATCTTTTGCTATTGTTTTGAACGTCCATATTGGATTTTTTTAAATTATTTTTTCACGTACCATTTGACCGAAATAACAGTTGTAAATGAATGATTTAGAAAAGATAATATCTGACATATTTTTAAAAGCTAACGTGATTAAAAAATTATTAAATTGTTGGACCAAGTTTTGGCAGGAATAGTGTATATAGGTTTTTTCTGACTCACACTTTATATGGTTTTAAAAAAGTAAATTCGTATCAAATTTTACATTCATGTGTGTTATAATGTACATTTCATTAATAAAGTCTATTGCGACTTCAAAGATTAATTTGACATAAATATTTTCGAATTCAATTTGTTAAACGAGTGTGGCTGTTTTTTTTCTACTCTGAGTTCTATAATAAATTTATTAAATCATTTTGAAAAAGGCGTTAATTAACAAAATGTTTTTTTTAAATGAAAGATACAGGTACAAAATTTATGAGTGCAGTTATAGATAGAACATGACTTAAGAATTGTGAAACAATTTTTTTCTGTTTTTTTATAATAAGTGTTTTTATTATACCAGCGGTATTCACAATGTAGAGTACTTGGTCTGGTAATGTAATAAAATAGCACAATATCAAAAAAATAAAAACAAAATACATTAGAAATTGAAATGGTTGTCAATAAATAACTTTTCTGCTTTTTTACTAGATCAAGTACTCTACATTGTGAATACCGCTAATATAAAAGTGAAGTTTATTTATGATTTGAATAATAGTATATAATAAAGCTGGAATTTTTGTTTATTTGATAAAAAGGAATTTTATTTTCCAATATTTTCTAATTAAACGTAGTGTTTTGTACTACGAGGGTCACAAATGAAAACTATATCAAGTTATTTTTGAAAAATTCAAAATTGAATAAAAAGATTAGAAAATTTAAAAGTAAAAGAAACGCTTTTGTTCGAAATATTTTCAATCCGGTGTAAAATTTTGAAGAATAAACTGGAACAATTTATACTTAACCACTGCAATATGTCTGTAAGATAAATATAGAAACTATTATCCCTAAATTTCACAACAAGCCTCGTATTGCCACCAGACTTTAAATCAATTTTAATCCTCTAACTATGAATTAATCATGGTATTTTTAACGAATTTAAGACAAACAACAGCCACTTAAACGTCATTTACACATAAACTGAATGCAAAAATAGAAAAAAAGTGAAGAAAAATTAAGGCCCACCAATTTTCCAAAAAGCTCGGTTATTATCTGCTTTAATAAAAAATAAAGCAGCACACTTTCTAATTTGTAATGCAAATTAGTTTGAGTTAAACTCTTTGATTTTTATTTTTCTGTAGAGGTAACTTCTTTTATTTGGAAAATAAAAGATTTAGCTAACAAAAAATATAAGCCAATACCAAAAAAAAAATTAAAAAAATGTCTTAACTATGAAATATTTGCCAGCAGATAAAAGAAGAGAGACAACAAAAAAAAATATCAGAAAAAAAATTTGTATAAAGTTGACTTTAAGTTAAAACCAAAACAAATATTTGTGTATTTAATACCTTTTTTTTTTAAAAAAAAAAGACAACTCTCCGTCTTTGTGGCCACAAAGTGTTGCATATACTAAACGTATTAATGGCAAAAGTCTTCTTATATGGACCAACCAACCAACCAGCCAACCAATGAACCAACAACCAACATGTTACAAGTGGTAGTAATTAGCGCTTAGACAGAGGTTATTCAATATTAATCTCAAACATACAACTCCAGAGCACCGCCGCGCCGCAACAGCACCTTTTTAAGGCAACGAAAGTTACTAGAAGCGAAAGTTTTTGCTGGCTGTTATTTTTCTTAATGCAAATAATGTCAAAAAAAAATCACAAAAGAAATTTTTTTGTTTTGTCACAAAAAAAAGGTAAATAAATTTTTGCTCTAAATTATCGTATAGCCATGTGACATTGTCATCAAGGAAAAGATTTTTCAACCAAAGATAAAATAGCATGAGGAACTGAAATCGCTTGGAGGTTAAGAAAATATTTAAATTAATTATGAAAATACAGCAAGATTTCGTTGGATGGAAACTTTGTTTAAATTTCAAAAAACAAAAAATAAATAAAATAAATACTACAAAGCAATATTCACTATTTACTTTAGTAAAAAAAAATATTAGAAATCGTCCCTACTAATCTAGCCGACTTTGCAACTCCGGAGAACCAACCGGTATTTCTGGAAAATTTTATCAGTTCAGTCAGTGACACACCTCTGAGACAGTCCAGAACATGAAAAAGGCATTCTTTAAGTCGGTTAATCGCACAATCGACTTGCTGTTTGGAAAAACGTTCAACAATCGATTACGTTATCCCCAAAAAATGGACTAACTATGCACATAGTCAAATAGTCATTGAAATTGATTTATTTATCTATATACATATATATATATGTATATGTAATGTCATCACGTGAGAACGGCTCGATTCGAAATTTTCAGGTGATGGTTTGTAAAGAAAAAAATTCCGGGTAAAACTCGCAAATTCTTTTTTTTGTGATTCCAGTCAACTGTAATAAAAAAGCTCCCTAAAGTATGCAGTACAAATTTAGATATTTTATTTGGGTTGGAGAAACTTGAAGAACTAACATTAGTAAATGCTACCGGATCAACTAGTTTTTAATATTTAAAAAAGTCGAAAGTTCTAAAAGTCGAATTTTTTAAAATCGAAAAAAGTTGTAGCTATATAGGCAATACGAAGACATATTATTATACACATATAAGATGTTGCAGAGCTTCCTCCTCTTCTTCATCCAAACAACGTGTAACCCACACGTTCCGGCATATGTCTAAACATAAAGTTCCCAGCAATTATTCCCACAATAAGTAAAAAATACCAAGAGCCATTTCATTTACAAATGGCTATAGTAGACCATCAAGATGACATTTTAAACTTATTACGTTGGAGTGGTGACCTTTGATTCGTGCAAGGGAGGACTGGGTCAAACGACGATTCAAATAAGAAAACGGGCACTGGTTTCATGGTGGACTTGGCTGTGAGAAACATCCAGGAATTAAATCTCGAAACTTCGGGAATTTCTCTGATGGACTTGACTGCGAGAAGATTTCGGGAATTTAATCATCGATAATTAATCAGCCCAATTATGAATCAATAATTCCGCGGGAGTTTGTTCCCCGGAAGTTTTTTCCCATTGAATTTGTATAGGAAAAATGAGAAAAGGGGAAAAACTCCCGGGGAATTTGTATTCATAATTGGGCTGAATATGTCGGTATTCTAATACTAAAGGTCCTATAACAATTCAGTGCATTTCGTTCGTTGCCCCATAATGGGGCTGTCTGGCTTTTGTACCGTGACCAATATGTTCATGCTTCAGTCTGACTGACTCTCTGACCCTGAGTAGACTTAGCAATAATGCATTTGATGGAGATATAGAGAGGAGGTATGTAATCAGACTGGTTCATGGTTATAGTAATAGCAAGACCGGCAAATCGCTGTACCTTGTTCAGAATGAAGAGGTGTATTTTAATGTGAACCGCTCTTCACCAGAGAAGAGTGCCATAGTCAGAATAGGTCTTATGACCGCAGTGTACATCCAGCTTGAGATCCTATCAATTACCAAAGGTTTCTTACACAGAGCAAACAGATTCGTGATAGCAACCGAATTTGTTGCCAATCGAATGATTCGGTTGCAAACATAGAATTTTTCGATTCTATCAACAGAAAGTCAGTTGATAAAGAAGAATTTCGGTTGAAGCAACCAAACTTTTGTTACCCTTTCCAAAATTTCGTAGCCAGAACTGTAAAAATTCTGTCACTTCAGTAGAATCATTCGATTGGCAACAAATTCGGTTGCTATCACGAATCTGTTTTCTCTGTGTACATAAAGGCCTTTGCTTTTCGCATTCGACTCTCAGAACTACACTTATGCGAGTGCTTAGAGTCTAGGTATTTGACTTCTTTCGAAACTTGCAGAATGTTACCATTAACTCATAGTCTAATTGTTCCATTTACATGTTTAGGTGGGAATTTACGCCATCACAATTTGCGTTGGAAGGTGTTTGAGATGAAGTTTGTTGAAGGGAACTGTTAAAATAAGTGATCAGATCGAGTTGAGATTGTATCGCTCAATGAGGAATTGAGCGATTTAATGACGGGTATGTTAGGGAAAAAGTGCCAGCAAACTTTGCGGGATATACAATGGGAGCTAAAAAAGTGATTTGTTTCATGACGATCGTCTAACACGAATGTTGTCTTCAATGAAACATAATTTATGAGCACTTGGACTTAAAATAGAAATTGCTATCCAATTCAGATTGATTTCAGTAATTATATTCAGATTTATTTTGCATTATACTCCTGAAAGACACATTTTTTATTTAATCTAAGGAGTTAGAACAAAATCTATTATTCGATTTTGATTTAAATCTTTGACAAAATTTAACAATAATTCCACCATATCGTAACCAAATTGAATCACCACAAATCAGTTTTAGGAGGCGGAGAGTCTTTAATTTTTTCCATTAGCGTTAGTTTTTCCTTTTGTCACAATTAACAGCAACAGTTTTGCACATGAATATTTAAATTTTTTTTGTCTTAAGTGCAACATAGGTTTTTGCCAGCAATTGTTTTATAAACTTTTTAGCTGCTGTCGGTGGTGGCGCTGTAGAAAAAAACATTAAGACATTGAATATATTGTACGTCTGGTTCATAGCCAGAGCCACA